>NW_024355205.1:34781681-34832714 GCF_902729225.1 Pteropus medius
AGTGGTGGTGTGTGGGTTGAGGGTGGTAGGCAGGGGATAAGGAGGGAATATAGAATGATGGGGATGGGGGTGCATATCACATGACTCAAATAATTTTTGGTAGTAAGATAAAAATTTTCACATTGAGACCTTAAATACTTAAGGTTTTGCAGGTATCTTTTTAAAGCATCCTGAAGATTATTCTTTAAACCAATGGTTCTCAACCCTGGCTGCCCAGTAAAGCCACATGGGGAGCTTTTAAAATATACCAATGCAGAGGCTGCTTCTTGCTGTGATTCTGATTTAATTAGTTTGGGGTTGAGGAGCAGATGTGGATATATTTTAAAATCTGCCCAGGAGACACTAATGTGCAAGCAAGGTTTTGAACCACTGTAGGTCAGCATCCCAGTTAAGTGCAGGTAATGGTAAGAGAGAGACTCTGAAGGAACAACCTTAACATCAATCTGGTTGATAATAATTCCACCCACTTCATTTCTTAATAGTTATTACAAAATATATAAAAAATTCAGGAAAAGACACAGGATACCCATGCTCTCACTTCCGGAGTTAATATCAGTATTCTGCCATATTTCTTCTGTATCAGTTTTGAAAGTGTGGTTTTTAAAAAGTATCTGGTAGATATGAATGGATTGGGAAATTTGGAGTATATTTGGGCAAATGTATTTAGAAGGCATGCTGCTCATTTAAGTCCCCTCTAGTCATTTACACATTAGTATAAGTGAGGGAACTGGGCAGAGACAATGGTAGAGACCGAAGGCTGGGTGAAGGTGGGGAGACAAGTCGGGAAAATGGGTGCAGAAAGGGTATGAGGCTTCAAATGTCTAAGGCAACTCCCGTTTGCCTCGCCAGCACTGGCAATGTTACAATATTTTTATTAAGGAATTTTTAAGAAGAAACCCCTATTCCAGAAAGTGAGCACACCCAAGAATTTTAGCATTCTTTGTCACTCATCTGGTTTATTTTATAATCTGTTAGATTCCTGGGTGTTCTTTTTAATCTTGTCTGTTCCTTTTAACCTTGTTCTCCTTTTTGCAGAAAAACGTCGATGTCTTTGACCAGAACCTACTCCAGCACATGCCATGTAAATGGCAGATTGTGTCACCTGTCACTGATGGCAGAGGGCAGTCTTTCTTTGTTTTGCTCTGCTGACTGCCTTCCTTTATTTGAAATTGCTACTTTTCCCCATTTCTATCCAACAAGTACTACCTCAGGTTCTGGATTATATTCCTAGGATAGCAGCTGAATTTCCTTGTCCTGCCATTTGAAGATGTTTATTTTTAAAAGATTGTAAGAGGTTAAATTTAATTCAAAAATATTTCAATAAATAACCTCGTCCAAGTTTCTGTAATTCACTTTGGCAGGGAGACGCTATATACATAACCCAGAGCAATGTCAAAAATAGACACAAACAAGCCATGCTCAGTGCTGGCCCCGTCCTCCTTCCCTCGGATTCTCTCCAACGTCATGCCCTCTGAAATCTCAACGCGATTTGTTAAATTATTACGTTAATAACCCCCCCATCATCCTCTATCACTTTTTAACTTCTGGAAGCCTTATAGTTCTTGCCGAACCACTCAGAGTAAAAATATAAAGGGGATGGCCTGGAAAGTTAAATTCTAGCAGCTTATTCATCCTCCCTTGATGTCCCTCTACACTCATCAGAGAAACAAGGTCCTTGGCAGTGGAAGTTACCTATAGTCTTGCAGCACCAGCATCACTGGGGAAATGCAGAATCCCAAGCCCCGCCCTGGGCTTATAGGTCAGAGTCTGCATTTTATGAGTCGCAGATGGTTCCTGCGCACAAAGTTCAAGAAACACTAACTTACAGCACGGAATCAACCCTTGCTTGTCCCCCGCAACTCAGTATGACCCTGCATATGGTATTAATATACCTGACCGGAAATTTTGGCTTTCAACTTTTGAGACCTCTCTTGGGTCCCGTATACGTAAAGTAGTTTTAGGAGGAAAAAAAAGTACCAATATAACAACGTTTTCTCCAGATCTCTCTTGTTAACACGGGAGTTATGATTCCAATTTCATGTTTTTCAAAGGAACCTAGAGATTAACGCTTTATTTTAAAATTGTATTCGCAGTGCCATATTTACTATTTTCTAACTAAAATTATATATGCTGAGTAAGGAAGAGAACTATGCGTGACTTTCATGTTATGCCAGATCAGCTTCATTCTACAACCCAGATAAAATCCTGACGTTTAGAGATGAGCCAGAGAAAGACTTTTCGCAAGGGTTCACGAGATAATACGGCATTGTCTTCAAAGTCCCTAATGATCAAAACCCATCAAGTTCAGCTTCTCCCAAATGAGAGGGGCCTAGAATCAGCCAAGATGAAGCGGGGAGCAGGTGGTCTTAACATCACTCCATGAACAGCCCCTTTGGGGACATCTGCTCCCGGTGGCAGAGCGTTAGGACCCTTGAATCGAACGGGCTTTGTGTCAGCAACGCCCCTTCCTACGACCCAGCGTCTCCGTCCACCCCCGCCACCTCCTGCCGCTGCTCACCTTCCACCTCTGGCGGTCACTCTTTGGAGGTGTCTTTAGTTAAAAACACACAGCCCTCCACCTTCGTCAATCCTATCTTGCGAAAGAGGGGGCCTTCCCAGCGTGCCCTCGGGTCGCCTCAGTAAGGGTGGGGCGGGCGAGTTGGAAGGAGGGCGTCAAGGATGGGGGGCTGTGAGGCGGAGACAAGGGTCGTCGGAGGCCTCGCCCCGCCCCGCGCCTCACAGTGCTGCCCATTCCAGTTCCCTATGTTGAAAGATGGGCGAGGGGGAGCCTCAGTACAGAACCCTGCAGCTCCTGGGGAGCTTCTGGGGTGAAATCACAGCCGAAACAGGACCTTTTCTGACAAAAGTCTGCTATGTGCCTGTTGGTCCATAATCACCGCGGATGTTTAGGAAACGCTTTGCCATCGCCAGTAACTTCAGACACTCGCTTTCGCTTTCGTTTGAAACTGTAAGGCTCGTGTGGGGCTCGGGGTTCCCACTGGCCTGACGGTGGGGTCCAGTTGTGCGTCAGCTCGGTGGTGCCTGGGGCATTTGGGTGTGGGACATGCATTTTGTGGGACATGCATTTTTGTGGGCCACGAAGGCGCAAAGGCGACCTTTCCTGGGCCTCGAGGTGAACCGCAAGGCCACAGGATGGCTAGGAGGCAGGCTCCTGCGCGCCCGCGTCCTGGAGGAGTCTCCAGGGGGGCTCGTGGGCTCGGGGGTGCACGACCTCGTCTGCAGACTTGCAGGAACATTCAGGACTCCGCTCTGGTGGGAGCAGCTGTCAGGGGAACGGGCAAGCTGCCAGCCTTCAGAGGGAATGAACCTGGGCCCAGAGGCAGCGGCGACACCACCCTGGCGGATAGACACATCCCTGCCCAGAACGGAGGCGCTAGGGGAAGTGTCCGGAGCACGGGCTTTGCCTCGGAAAGTGCACTCGAACTTCAGAGAGGAAAAGAAGAAACTAGAGTCTGCTGCCGGGACCGCTGGGAACCCGCCTCGGGGAACTCTGGGTGAGAGCCAAAGCCACGCCATGCGAAGCCCCGGGGCTGGGGAGGGTGGAAGAAGCCCCTGGCCACACCGCGCCCAGGGCGCGCCCCGCCTCAAGCCACCAGCGTGAGCTCTCACTCGCAATCTTAAGCCCAGTAAGAAGCCCTCAGATGTAGACAGCACAGAAACGCCTCCTGGGTGGCTTTGGCAGGGGCGAGGCTGGCTGGGGGCGCTAGGAACCCGCGGTGTGGCTCTAAAAGTAAACTCTCCCTGTCACAAATGTCTCTTACTGACAAAGTAAGTATTGTGACTGATATCGCCACTGGATAAACACGACGATCAGTTTTCCAGAAGCAAAGTTGTCTGTTCCATGGCCTCGTCTATGATCTGGCATTGGCTCCCTGCAGAGATGGAATCTAAGGTCCTGGTCATAGAGCACCAGGTCACCAGGTCACCAGGTCGGAGGCTCGGTCCCCTCCTCACATCTGCTCCTGCCCCCTCAACCCTCCAAGCCTCTCTCCTTCCCCGCAGCTACCTCGAATGCCCATGTTCGTTGGGGTGAGTCTCTGCTTCTAATCCTTGGTTCCACCCGAGGTCCGAGCAGATGTCACAACTGCATGGTACCCACTGGGGACAGCCACCCCAGGGACAGCCTCAGCACTACAGCCATTGTATTCTGTTCCTGCCATCGGTAAGAAAAGCCATTCTCATCTACTTCTCAGGCTACCACAGAGCCTGGGACTTAGCAGGACCCACTGTTTGCCGAGGGAGCAAAGGTCAATGCCGATTACAGAGAGGAAAGTACTTCCTGAGCTGGAGCCCATGAGAAAGTATAAGGCAAGAGTCCTACTGCTGCCGATTAAGCAAACCTTGAACACCGGGCTGCGTCCACGTGCTGTCACAGGTCGTCCATGCCTGCAGCCCTTTCAAATCTCCTGGGAAGCCTGGAAGGCATAGCAGTGTGAGTGTGTGGTGGCCACAGACCTGTTAAAGCTGCATGACAGGTGGCCGAGGTGAGGGCGCCTGGAGCATTGTTTGTCTGAGTGTCTTCGGTGCTGATTCCAGCCTGGCATCTGTGGAATCATTGTTTTTCATTTGACGGGTCATCGCATTGGCTCCAGAGTCTTCACCGGTCATGGAAAATTCCACTCCAGATGGGCCATTGCGAAGTGTTGTTCCCAGTGGATATCGCTTCTTTTAAATTAAAAAAAAAAAGTCAATAACGTGCTACTGTTTTGTTTTGTTTGGTTTTTTCCTTTTTCTCCTAGAAAGGCTCCAGTTGGTGGACAGAGTTATAGATTGCAATCCACAAACGTCATGCATTGCTGAGAGATGAGGGCTATTTCCTTCTGAGACTCGGTCTTCCCAGCTGTCAAATGTGGGCAATGCCAAAGCACTAGACCTCAGAGGTACTGGAAGTACCCAATTGTTATGATGTCTACACAACTGTGCTTTTTAAAAAGGAAAGGCATAGTCAAGGAATGAGCTTTCTTTTCCTCTTATTTTATGCAAAATCACAGATGTTAATGATTATTCCATCTTTTCATTATTTCTTTATTGAAGTTCGAATGCAGACACAACTTTTAGATATCCTGTTTTGACAAAAAAGTATTTTTCAATGTCTGAAAAGAAGATAGGTAAAAAATCTCATATAGTAAAAAAAAAAAAAAAAGATTTTTCCCCCCCCTTGTGTTAAGAAGTAAAAACTTTCAATCTTCAAATGTGTATACTTTTCTTTTGTTTTAAGGGGCAGTCACCTAACGAAGGGAGAAATGACTCCATCTATGCTGAGATGCACCTGGAGATGAATGGCATGATGGTGGGGGAGGATGGGATTTTTATCTTTTGTGTATAATCTCAGCGGAAATCATGGCATCTTTTTAATGATATTCTTGCACATGTGGAACTAATAATAGTTTGTGAACTCAGAAGGAAAAACTGCTTTGGCCTTGAATTATGGCCAAGTAGACTAAAAAAGCTATTGTTAGGGAAACTGCCCGTAGCTGGCTCGTTCCCTCTCTCTCCCCTGTCCTCCTCTCTTTCTCCTGACTGATTACAAGTCCTGGTGATCTTGCACGACCTACTCGTGTGAACTTGACCTTTGGTTTCCCGTCTATGCAATGGGACAGCAGTGTGGGCCTTCCTCACCGGGTTCTCGTGAGAATTACTTGGCTTAATTCCTTGGGCTTTATTTCTGAAAACTGGTATCATATGAGTTCCGCCATAGGAAAGATTTTGCCCAATGCCTGATATAAATTCCTTCTTTGTAAGTGGCCTGGTGTGTGTGGCCTAAGTGCGCACAGGTTCTCCTAGCTGAGAAGGACTTGGTTCAGTCTCTTTAAACAGCTTTGCATCCAATTAGGCTGCAAATGCAGTCAGTCAGTGGATGGGTGGATTAGAGATGGCCCTTTTATTGGGCTTTGGTGGAAAGTAAATAGTGGTAGCCTTTCTGGAGGGCAATTTGGTGAGGGCTTTAAAAAGGTGCCCACCCTTTTATCCAGGAATTACATTTATAATACTGTATGCTAAAGATGCGTTCTAATGTGGTGTATACAGAGATACGGTGTGTGTAGGAGGCTTATAATAGCAGTGTTGGCAACAACTGAAAAGAAAAACAACCACATGTCCAAAGTAAAGGATGTCACGCACACACAGTAAACAGGTTTTAGAGTTGCTTACGATGCCGCCGTCACAAGGATGTTCTGCATTTACTCAACAACATCGAGTACCTACTACGTGCTGGGCAATGTTTGCAATGCTAGGGGCACACAAATGCTGATGGTTAATTTTGCCAGGTTGACATCCCGTGGGGTGTTCAGATTAAACATTTCTGGATGTGTCTACGGGGTGTTTACAGGATGAAATTAGCATTCGAACTGGCGGACTCAGTAAAGCAGGTGGCCCTCCCCAACGTGGGGGCATCGTCCAAATCCACCAAGAGCCTGAATAAAGCAAAAGGCAGGAAGGAGGTATTTGCCCTTTTGTTCCTGCCTCACTGCTTGAGCTGGGACATCTCATCTCATCTTCTCCCATCCTCAGATGGGGTTTTAACATCATCGGATCCCCTGGTTCTCACGCTTACAGACCTGGACTGAATTATACCACTGGCTATCCTGGGTCCCTGGCTTGCAGATCATGGGACTTCTCAGCCTCCATAATTGCAGAAGCCAATACCTTATAGTAAATCTCTTCCTTTCTCTCTCTCTCTCTCTCTCTCTTTCAGGCTAATACACACACACACACACACACACACACACACACACATTCTCCTCTCACTTCCTCTCTGTTTCTAGATCTAGCTCTCTCTCTGTTTATATATATTTAGATACAGATAGCTATCTCTTTTTGGTTCTGTTTCTCTACAGAACCCTGACAAATACAACCAATGAACAAAACAGGCACAAACTGTACCACTGGGAAGCATACTTTCTACTGCGGGAGACAGAAAATAACCAAAATCAGCATCCTAATTTATGCAGCAGGTTAAAAGGCAACAAACCCTGTGGAGGAAATCAACTCAGGGAAGGAGGGTATGGCAGAGAGGGGCGGAGGGTCTGTTTCATCACGGATGTACAGAGAGTAGTAATGGAAGCCCACTCCGAGAAGACAGCAGCTGTGTGAGGATTTGATGGAAAATAGAGAAATACGAAAGGGGAACGGTCCAGGCAGAGGAAACAGGCAACGAAGAATCCTGGATGCAGTGAGGACCTGGTATGTTCGAGGGACAGCCAGGGGTTAGCGGGGAGGCCCGTGAAAGAAAGAGATAAGGCCAGAGAAATCTACAACCACACGTCGTCTCTGACTTGGATAGAAGTTGATGATGTAATAGCAGCTGTCAAACACAGGCAGCAGAATAGTGTATCTGAGGCAATCTGGTTTCAGTTAAAAAATATAAATCCACCCATACGTTGACTGTATATGTTGTTTCTGTCCCTCTTTCTCTTCCTCCTTCCTCCCTTCCTTCCTGCCTTCCCTTTATTTTTTAAAGCTTATTTCGATTTTCACATTTTTCTACTTTGACTATAGCTTACTTGTATAACAAATAAGTGAGAAATGCCCAGGCAAAATAGATTGACTATGTTCTATTGTCTTTAGTCAAGCCGTATGTCTACAGGCTTCATTAATGTCAAAATTTCTTAACTTTTCTGAATTAGCTATACGCAACCCTTACTTTGTTGAAATGTTAAAACAGTTAAAACTGGCAAGTTACTTTAAAGGTAAGTGTTATCCCAGAGAAAGAGAAAATAGATTTCTAGGAGTCAGGAGACACCCACGAAATGCTCTTTCTGCGTGCCCTTGGTGGAAGCGTCACTACGGTA
Organism: Pteropus medius; assembly: GCF_902729225.1. Lineage (NCBI taxonomy): Eukaryota > Metazoa > Chordata > Mammalia > Chiroptera > Pteropodidae > Pteropus > Pteropus medius. The sequence goes on from NW_024355205.1 coordinate 34,789,493, forward strand.
AATCTGAAAGTGCCACTTTTACAGAGTCTACAGACACACTCCACGGCTACACGGGGACACGCGAGTGAGGACAGCTCATCCTAGACATACACACGAGCCCATTACACATATTGAAACTCGTTTGTCCTCACAAGATTCGGTATTGACTTTGCTATTAACACTACAGTGATTGAAGCTGTTTCAGGAATGGGGGTGGTCCATTTTAATTGAATGATCGTGATGATCTCTTCGACTCAGGAGTAAACAAAATGACAATCTAGAATTTCAAAGTGAGTTGCTAAAGACTTTTCTAAACCATGAGCTCACTTCCCCGTGTTGGTCTAAGTGTGCCATGCCGGGCATAGTTCAGTCTTTGCTGATGTGGGTGTCCTTGGTGTAACTGGGTCATTATTCTACTCTTAAACTTATTTCTTTTTTAAAGCCTTACAAATCAAGCTGTGGGTAGGTAGTACCTGCCTCCTGAAGTAACATATATGCTTGGTACTTTAAAAAAGTGTAAAATCATTCAATTGCTTATTATGATTTTCCATATCCTCTTAGAAGCTAAGGATAGAGAAAATAGCTTACTCATTTACTGAGTTTATTTCCCGGATTATCCCTGATAGAGAAAGAAGTTAATGAATTCATCTGATACGGCTCGGTGTCTGTCAAAGCTCATTCTATAGAACGGCACAAATCAAAGTTAACGCCAATCTCTCAGGCTTCATGAAAGGAACCATGGTTGCAGCCAGTGGCACAAGGCTTAGGTTCTGAAGACCTTTAAAGCAACTGGAGGAAAATACCAACACAGACATGCCAGAAACCAATGACCTGGAAATGACGGAGCTCCGATTTCTACATGGCCCAAGGGAGTGACTGTTACCACTGTCTCATCTGAAACACACTTTTATTATTTCTCATCCTCATTCAAACACCGTGTTTGAGTGACATCTAAAACAGATGCTCCTCAGTATAAGTTTGTAGGAGAATAAAAAAGCTCTTTCTTACGTCTCCCTTCTGATCTCCATGTGCTGAGTTTGTGTGTTTTATTTCTTGTTCGGTGGGTCCTCGCTGAACTTTTAGAGATGGCTATAATTGACTGTGTGGAATAATATAGACTGTATATTTTATTATTTTCCAAAGAAGGCTATTTTTAAGTAATTTTAATAGTTTCCAATAGTTTTATGGAAATCAGAACACATTAGGCATTACAGAAATATTATTCAAACAACATGTATTGAATGGCTCTTCTGTGAAACTCGGGGAGAAGCATAGAGGGGTGCAGTGCTGTCTAAGCCTGGCTCGTGGTGCCAAGGGGGTTCGAGCCTGGCAGAGCCACAGCACTTGGGCGCGCATTGGCCAAGCGGTGGCTGCACAACGAGGCCCACAAAACAGCGGCCACCGCGGGAGGGAGAAAGCTCAACTGTGAGAACGTGACCTTGAATTTTTGTGAAATTTTCAGATTTTCTCTAATTGACATCTCAAATTTAATGACCCGGACATTTAACTCAAGGGTCACCTAGTTTATTCTTCTGATCTTTCTGAGATGACAGCGAAGAAATTACCCTCCCTTCCTTTTAAAGAGAGTCCCGGGTGTCAGAAGCTCTGATTTCAGCGAGGTGCCCTGGCATGTACCTAAGGCCCGCCCACTTTCTCTCTCTGCTTCTAAGAAACTTCTATTCTCAGAAGCTCACTGACTGAGATGCTTCTCTTGTGCTAAGGGCTCCAAGGCTCCACTCAACGTTTTTCATTTCTTTGTCAAGTCGATCGGATTTCTCTGTTATTGGTCATTTGTGAAATGTTGGGGACGCCGCGAGAGCACAGGTCAATTTGATCTGTTTTGCGTTTAGAATCTGAGGAACCAATGACTCGACCTTGTTCCCTGTGTCTGAAACCAGGCGCCGGAAGGAGCCATGATGGGTATGGAGGGTTTGTCACTTAGGCGAGTGCTCTGTTTAGAGCCCTCTATGGATCCAGTGTTGCTTTATTCCAGCTCATTATTGGGCATGCACCTCGTTATTGGGCATGCACCATTGAGATAAGAGTCTTGATTCTCTGTTCCTGTTGTGTGCATAAGTGGAGGAAAGATGTAACTTGAGTCCAGATTCCTTAGGTGAAGAAAGGAAAGATCTAGAACAACACCTGCATATTGCAAGAGCTTGAGTGGTTGAATGAGGATTATGACTTCCCACAAGGACACCCAGGGTCTGTCCTCAATGTTAATAGCCTCCTGACACTTCTTTTGCCACCACCTCCAAAATAACCTACTTTGGATGGGTCGGAGATAACCAAAACAGGTCTAGCATACTTTAACAATTGCGTATTTTAAGAAAATCTTAATAACTCAGTGACAAAAATTTGAAAACGATCGGTGAATTTTAATTAAGTTATTGTATTCCAGACTAGTTTTGTGTGTCACTACAACCACGATGTCATATTTTCTATCAATTGCTCCAAAATCCAGGTTTTATGCACTTTACTATGGGGTATTGCGGGTGACTTTGGTATTGTTATTGTGATTATTTACAACCAGGAATTTTTAGGTGAGATAGATATACTCTCTGATCTGTAACCCCACATAATAGCCATTATTACCCAGCGCCCAGCACAACCTCTTTGTTCTTTCCGTGATAGCTAAGTCTCACAAAAGATTCGGCATTGCTAATTTAAAATAAACTCCACTTATGCACACAACAGGAACAGAGAATCAAGACTCTTATCTCAATGGTGCATGCCCAATAAACTATCTCCTTGAAAAATAAAATTCAGTGAGAGCAAAGTATTTTAGCTCATTGTTTTTATGATTTTGAGGTCTTGCAGAAATGATCTTCACTCACCTGGCAGTTTTAGATATGACCCATGCCTCACATTGTGCTGAATGGTTATTTTGGACTAAGGCAGGTCCATGTAATTTCATATTTTCTCTTTGCTGGCAGCTCAGTGGGAACTCTGAGTTCATGATAGGTCCTGAGAGGATTCACCTAAGACTCCGTGTTTCCTGTGGCCTCCATTCATGCTGTTCAGAGCAGGCTAACCCCCAGGGACTTCCATAAAGCCTTAAGTGAGTGTTCCTCTACTGGCAGAATAAGTGCTGTCACTTGACCTACGTGAATGTGAATCACTGGGAGATGAAGATCAGGCAACATCGTTTTTGCAAATGAGAAAGGAGTCCTGTCTCCTCTCTTCTCCATGTCACAAAATAAAATGGTCCTATCATCTTCAGGATTAACAAATATCCCATTTGTAGCCCTGGGCATACTTGTCCCCACAGTGCCTCAAGAGGGACAAATGCCGTAGCCAATTGTTTACAATGCAAAGGTGACAACAAGCCACTGCTCTAACCTCAGCTCCAACTTGTTGCTGTAGGGCTCACTCAGCCTTCTTCCCATAGTGTTATTTATTCACTGGAACGACCTCATTGCTCCACACCTGGACTGTGGCCCTGTGCGATCCTTCTTGCTCATGGGGTGCTATGTTAGAGCTTTCTTAGGGCTGAATCTGTCTTCACCTTGGCCTCAGCTCATGAGTGGTCTTCTGAGTTCAGCACCATTGGCGGCACTAAAGTGTGAACATCTTTCTATAGCATGTCTACTGCTCTGAGCATGCTTTGGTATTCTTCCCTTCCAGGCAGCATCCAGTTGTCTCCTGACCCCACTGTTTCCTTTCAAGTCTGCCTTGCCCGTGGCTGCCACATTAAAAGCTCTGTATATTTCCCCTCTTGCCCCTAATCAAGCAGTTATTTCTCAAAGATCTACGACCTTGAGCTTTCTCCATATCCTGGCCTGATCAACCTTCATCAACATACTCCCTGGATGCAGGTGGATTCCTCATTTGGAAAGCCCTCCCTTCTCCCTTTCCCCACCAAAACCCTACTCTTCCTCCAAGACACCATAACCTTCTACCATTTCCTCAGATGCTTCCTACTGGCACCAGCCCTTATCAACATTCTCTCCCTTCCTTAAAGTCTAGTACTCTCTTGCTTAATGCTATGCTTCTTTGTATTGTACATTATTATTTCACTGATACTATTATTTCCTTAAATTCTCATGCCCCAGAGGACCGGAATCGGGACATTTTCTCTGTTTCCCCTTCTCTCTTCTTTACACACCACTTAAAGATCAGTTGACTTGATAAACAGGGTATCGCTGTTAAAGGGCAGGTTTTGGAAATACACAGATGGTCAAGAGATGTATCAAGTAAAAGTCAACATTATATAACTATAATTATTCTTCACTTGACTGCATGAAGGTGTGCCATGATAAGCCCTCTATTCAATTTTCGTAATGTGGCTTTTCTCCAGAGTACACCATTCTTATTTCACTGATAGTGTCTTTTATTTAAAGGATAATAGATGAGACTATTAAATTAAAGTAAGAACCTAAAAATTATGGATGAATTAACAGGAATTCTAAAAGACTAAGCAGTTTATTTGTACAATGAGGGCAACAGAGAAGCCCTGGCTTTGTGTTCATAATCTTTGCTGCTTAGTGTGATTGTGCATATTTTATCTGTTGGGAAAAAGAAAGCCTTTTTGTTTCTGTTCTTTGCCCTAGGCACTGAGTCCAGGCTAGATCTGCCTCTGCAGTGGAAGCTAAGGACAGACATTCCATCTCCCGCTTGGCTTTGCATGGCTCTCAAGAGTGCACACACATGGAGGTCTAACTATGAGAAGAAGCCTGCAAGACTGGCAGCTGCTTCAGAGTTTCTCCTCAAAGCAGATTTGAGTAGAAACCCTGAGGTAGTGGTTCTTGAACTTCAGTGTGCATCGAACCCCCTGGAGGTGATATGTGGATGGCTGGCTCATCCCCACAGTTTCTCATTCTCTGCGTCTGAGAATTTGCTTTTGTAACCAATTTCCCTGGTGACACTGTTGCTGCTGGTTCGGGGACCTGAGCTGACTCCTGTCAGCTCTGATGTTTCCTTCTGCCCAATAGAGACCCACCCGTGGCCAGAAAGAAGACATGACAGGTGCTGGCTTAGGGCTTAACACTCCTCAGCTGCTGATAAGAAAGGAGGCCACTGAGTTCAGCCTCCTTGTCCGTGAAGGAACCCCTTTTGAGACAGCACATCTACAATAAGTTCTTTATTTTCCTTCCTCCTGCGTCTTCTCTCTCTCTATGCTTCACTGCGGTGGTCCTGGTCACCCCAGGAGGGTTGATGAAAATTCAAGAGAGTGAACATTTATTTCGGGTAGTCACTGGTTCAGACGCTCTTCATTAAACAGAAGTTCCACTATAGAACATTTTTCACTTTGGAATGGCAAGGTATTTAAAGTGTTTAGGCGTTCCCTAATCCAGTATAACTGCCCCATGGAACGATTAACACACATCAGTGGTATGTGTTCATTACCTCAGGTTAGTAACCTTGGGCCCTGCATCAGTGGACCATTTGAGGAGTGAGAATGTCAAAAGAGAGGTAGAAACATCATGGATCAACACCATATTTCTTCTGGCTTTCTCTTGTAGCTTTCTCACATATTTTGCCCTGACATTTCTCTTTTCTAGATTGTAAGTTTGTCATTAAAACTGGTCTCTCTCCTCTCGTGAAAAGGTATAGATTTTCATTTCCAAGGGTACCTATTCTTCTTGAGGCAGGCAGGAGTTCTCGAAGATGACTTGCAAATTGCTTGGTCTCTTTGCAGGAGACTATGGACTATCGTTAGATGAACTCAACCTTAACTTAGAGCATGTGTCTAACCCATAGATGTTTGTGTGATTCAAAACAGAATACAAATTGCTAGTCAACAGCAAGTCCTAGATATTGGGAGACAGCACCTAATTCTCCAGCGTGCTCAGACACAGTGTGGGTGTAATTGTCAAGATTAGACACTTGCTCTTGAGGATGGATTGTGAAGTCGGGTCTTCTTTGTGTCTAATGGTTCAGCCGCCAGAAGTCAAACAATATGGATTTGTATCGCTTTTGTAAGAATCAAATACACCCACTCCAAAAGTCAAAAGATCCCAACTAATTTATTTAAAAAAATACACCACCGAAGAATGATCCGAGGACTCAACGATATACTGTTTCCACCAAGGATCTTTTCACCGTTGGAACAAATCAACTGCTCTACCCTACTCTACATATGAACCACATTTTCTTTGGTGCCAGACATTTGTACTAAGGAAGTCAAATGGGAATATTTAGCTTTGGGTATATATGCCAAAGACTTGAATGTCCTCATCCTGCTGGTTCCCTTCGTCCGGGGCACAGAGCTAAACTACATTTTCCAGTGCCCCTTGTGGTTAGGTATGACCATAGAATATGGGCAGAGATGATATAATTACTTTCGGGCCTGGCTCATCAAAAAATCTGCATAATCATTTACTCCTTATCTTTCCATATCTGTCCATTGGATATCAATACTCAGGAGATCGGGGAAACCAAGTGTTAAAGATGATAAAATGTCCATTAGCCTGGGTGCCTGTATGGAATCAGCCAATTAGATTTACAGGAATGAGAAATAATCTTCTATTTTGCTAAGCTGCTGAGATATAGGGATTTTCAGTTGTAGCAATAATCTAATACGGTCTGCATATTCTCATTGAGGTGAGAACTTAATGATACATTGTAACAAATGAATAATAGCATCTACCATTTATAAAGTGCCTTCTTCGTGCTGGCCATTGTGCTAAGAACCTTACCTTATCATATTAAACCCTATAACATCTCTGGGGTAGGTGTTATTACTATTATTTTTTTATTTTATAAATAAGCAAACCAAGAATTTAAGGTTGTTCAAGGTCACACAATTAGTATAGTGGATTATATAACTGTCTCCAATTATTCACTTCCCTCTCTGGAAGAAGATTATATGTCTCTACTTGTTGCTATGTGACTTGCAGTGCCTCACTGTGGGAGGAATATACATCACCATTTCATTGACCATTGGCACTACTATGACACGTGACTTATTTTTGGTCAATGGAATATGAGTAGATAACCTGTGCCATATCTCAGCACGACCTTTAGGAGCCATTGCTTAATTTGGCATTCTTCTTTCTCTCTGACACTGGAATGAAATATCTCAGATTAGACTGGTCCTTCAGCCTGGATCCCAAAATGCAGACGACACAGCAAAGGCTTGTAGCATGAGAGAGAAATAACCCTTTGTTTTGTAAGGCACGGAGATGTCGGGATGGCTGTGAACTGCACCAAACCTGGTACAAGCTGATGGATACACCTAGAGCTTGATGCAAACGCAGTTCCTTAGACTCTAGAGCTTGTGCTCTTAATCACCAAACAGCATTTCCCAAGCACATGGTTCGCTCGCACAAATTTCTGTTAAGTGATATGAGGAAAATATAAGCATCATTTAAGAACACCAGTTCTCATTCTGAGTAGGAAAAAAGTGGACACCTGTAAACTTAAAGAGGAAACTACTACGGCACCAGGATTCAAACTTAATTTATAGATTTGTCTCTCATATTGCATATAATATGTTCAGATTTAGTCCTACAAAACAATTGTTGGCAAGGACGTGGATCTTTTTATCCATAGATTCGCTCACTGGTTCATTTTGTAAAGTTTTCGTACCAGGAACCACATCTCTGGAACTGGGAGGGAGTATGACTGGTGCTGAATATTAGCCAAAATCTACTCACAAAAAGAACCACCAGTACTGTATGGTCCCTGGCCTTAAGTATGGCCATGGAGAGGAAATGTGAAATGTGAGACTTAAGGGGTTATTGAGATTCATCCGACCTGGATTCATCTGTAAGAACGTGAATTAAATAGTCATTTGGTTGAAATTTGGGATCAACTTCAGACATGGTAAGTAGGGGAGTCGAGTGATGGTTTTAATGCATCAAGACAAAATAGAAATTTGAATGGCCATGTGAACACTGTGCACCGAGCAAAACCATCCTTTGAGATTCTGTTTAAATAACTATTCAATTCAATAATAAACAAATGAACGAATATCTAGAATTGACTAACAAGTGGGGTTAGGTCAAGGTTACTGTTTAAGGAATATTGAATATTCTTTTTAAGATGACGTTCTTTATTTGAGGGAAATTACTTCGTTATTAATTAGTGCTAGTAAAATGATATTGAGTGTGTGCATATAATAGCATTTTATCAAAGAAGAGTCAGAACACCATTCAAACACTGACTGCAATTACGATGATCATTTCTTTCTACAGGATCCTAATGATTTCTAGAACTAATTATTTAAAATGTCTTTTAAAATGCATTTTTATCCCAAATGACTTCGTTTTATTTTTTCTATCTTCCTAAACACTTTAACTACAAATAAAAAGAAAACCTTAATTCGACAAAAGTGTCTTGTTGATTTTCAACTTAACCACCAATTCCCCTTTTATTGATATTATCAAATTTAATAATTTTGTAAAAATCCAGATGAATCAATTCTCTTTTGGTACTTAAATAACAATTATTAAAAATAAAGGAAAGAATAAATGCCATCTCAATAAGCTATACATTCAAATTTGTTGAATTCAAACATTTCAATTCCACCAAGCTTAAAGTTCTGATATTATGAATTAAAAAGCCCCTTGCTTGGAAAAGTGTCATCACTTTAAATACGGTAAAAATAAATAACTGCCCTTTTTCCTAGCTTCCTTCCCTCCCCTTATTCTGATTCTCTCTGGTCCATTTCCTTCATTCATCTACAGACTGCTTACATATTTGATTAAGGAAGAGTTAGTAAAAGAGAGAAGAGCTTCGTCTTGCCTACCTGGTCTTTTTTCCCCCAAATAGTATCCTTTATATTCAGGTAAAAAAATTTCTAACAATAACAAAAAGAAAGATCAAAGTCAGAGTACTTATTCTATATTGATGCAAATGGTTTTTAAAAACTTTTAAAAAGCATTTATTTTACTTTATTATTAGTTTCATTAAGAGGATTTATTTCATTTTCATGAAGATTCACGTGGTCAACATTCAACCCTTGAGGAAATTAACACTTTCTACCTGTGAAAATCAGTAAATGGGGTTAAGCTTCCATAAGGCTATATTTACTTATTTTTAATCTCTAATGACTTTTTTCTGTTGCTTATTAAACAGCTATTCTGATGTCTTATTTCCTTTTTAACCTCTAAAGTAGAGATAGTTTGTGAGCAGATAAGAAGGGATATGAGAGTGAATTAAAGCATTTTTTGTATATTCAAAGAAAACAGCCTATGTAAGTCCCATGGTGTAAATAAAGACCTGGGTCATGCGAGTGAATATGTCATTTACTAACATTTAGGAAATACCAGGGTGAGGTATTTAATTAAAAAAATTGCAAATTGGCTCCAAGCACACAGGGATACATTTTAAAGTTGCTCTCCTTAACAAATCTGACTTGAAATGGGTAAACGAATTATTCTGGAGTATGCTATTGTCATAAGGACATAATAACACTTTGCTCAACCCTTAACCACCGAAGAAGCAAGCAAGTCAAAGTTTGGTAAATTAGCACTGAATATGTGTGCACGGAATCTACTAGAACTAAAGATTATCGATTGAGCAATTTCCTATACTTAGATTATTTACATTCTCATCTTTATTCCTTACTCATGAGTGAAACTGAACCTGAGAACTCACAAATACATTACTTTGTTTACCTAATAACTCATATTCTCGTAGGACTTTATCTTCATAGCTAATCTCTACTTCCCTTAGGCTGATGGTATTAGATGGAGCAAAGCCAGGCTACAGCTGCTTTAAGTCCTAACACTATGCACCACTTCCCTCTACTTCAGCTAATAACCCTTCTATAAATCAGATGGCAGATAAGCTTGTCAACATCCACCAGGAACCGAAATGTAAGAGACAGTGTAATATCTCACCCTTTGCCCAGGTTTGCAATAGATTGCTGCTGCTTTCATTAGCGATCATGAAAAGAAAAAACAGACCAAAAAAAAAGACTAGGAGGCATAAACACGCCGCTTTAATCAAGTCCTGAGTGCTCTGCATACACCATCCTTAGAAAGTAATGACACCCTCAGCAAGGAAAACCAGGATACAGCGTGTTTTCCTTCATAAACAACAAAGCAGAACCAGCTCAAGACCACACACACATAAGTGCATCCTCAAAAGAGAAAGCAGCTAGGGATATTTTAGAGGCTTTATTAGCATTTCCAACCAGTTGCCAAACCTTGACTGGGCTCTGCCATTCAAACTGTGCTGTTTAACACCTGGATGCCACTTTAAAAAGCTTTCTACTCAAAATGTGACTGTCACCTTTCTCTACTATTTTTCCTCACCAGCATCAGTCCATATGGTTGGGGCCAGGAGGATGGGCACCTACTACCAAGATGAAGAGAGAAGGGCAGAGATGGGCCTTGCCCAAAGGGAAGGTAATATGAGAGAGGGACTTACCTGTGTTCCCTGCATGAATGTTGAGATGGAACTCGAATGGAAATAAACCGACCTCTCGCACAGTTTCTTCCTTGTTTCTATTAAGAAAAGTGGCTCCTCCTCTCAGTTTCCTATGCCTGCAACCTTGTAAATTTAGCCGTTCTGCTCACAGGCTGGCTTGCAGATATAGTCACTGGATCTCATCTGACTAACACACCCTCTTCCCTTGCCTGGAACTCACCAGCTCTGCTTAGGAGTCTGTCATGTCCAGACTAAGAGTAAACGATTTCTACTATCTCCGGGGGTCTCGGGACCTCTAGACAAGAGTTGGTTGGCTGGTGTCTTGCTGACCGGGGTGCTCCCACAGAGCCTTTTTGTCATCTACCCCTGACAAAAAAGTTGGAGGAGACTGAGAGGGTGAAGAATAAATAGATGATACTTTTAAAGCCAAAGGCTGAAACTAGAAAAATTTCCTAAAGGACTGATCCGCAAAAGTGCATGCTGCCAAGGCGTGATGTGTGCGTGCGTGTGCAGCGCGGTGTGCTGTGTGTGTGTGTGTCCCTTTTCTCCCCTGAGGACCTGCTCTTTCTTCATTCGCGGTTCATCTGAGATCTTTTGCCGTTTCAGTGTTCTCGATTTTGAATAGCTGCTCTGATGCACCGCCATGCGTGAAGTGGATGATGTGCAAGCTTCTCTTTCCCACGCAATTCCGTGGATGAGCAGATACTCAGATTCTGCACAAACCAGGGTACCGGCCCTTTATAGAAAGTGATTGACTTGCAGCGACGGAAGGAGCTAATACGTTCAGCTGGCTGGGGCCGCGGACCAGAGGTGGGAACCCGGCGCTCGTGCTCTGGCCTTGGTGCTGAATCCGGAACCCGCCTCCCTAACCATCTCCACGGTCCGCGGGCAACTTTGGGAGGCTATTGGGGCACCGGCCGGTTGTAGGCGCCCCCTCGCGGGTCGCCGGCAGAAGTTGGGCAGAGTAGATGCCATTGGACCCTCCATAGGGCACGCGGCTGGCTTATTTTATTTTTTGCCTGAAGCTGGGAAAGTTCTGTTTTTTTTTTTTTTGTAACTGGATCTGCCTTCTCCCCTCCCACCTGAGTCGCCATGGAGATTAGAGCTCTCTCTTTCTCTAGGCAAAATGGGCGAAGCTTAGCTCAGCCCTGACTATAGCAATCCCCTTTTCCCTTCTCAGCAGCTCCAGACATCCCCTTCCTCCGTTATTCAGCTGAAGAAAGGTAGGTGGGGAACGGTGCAGGCAGGGATGTGGCACTGCACCCCGTTCAGTGGGGGCTCCCTTGGACCATCAGACTTTGGGTAAAAGCAGGCAGGAGACACTCTAAACGTATAATGAATCTCCAACTCTCAAACACGAGTTTTTCCCCTCCTCTCCATTCCTTTTTTAGGAGTGGAGGCGGGATTCTTTGGAAAATTCTGGTATTTTGTTTTTCCACGAACCTCACCCCATTTCTGTGGCTGTTCCTATTAAGATACGTTTGCTCCCTAAAAGTGTCTCCATATGGATCCTGGTATAAGAGATATACCTGTGGCTCGACCCCAGGTTTTATTGGGTTTGGGGAATACTAATGTTATTTCTCTTAAAAATAATTCAAGCCTAATGTCTCGATGCAAATGAAAATATACCCAGGAGGAAGCAAGTCAGCGGATTCATCTAATCTCCTAAATGCCATAAACATCTCATTTCATCTGAAGGCTTCTCCCCTCCAATTACAAAATAATTCAGTTTACTTCTAGGGAGAGCTTCCTATTCACTGTTCATAGTCATCATATCCCATCTCTGGTTATATTGACAGAGGACACTCAGCAGTTATTGTTTTCTATTCTCTGCTTGTTTCTCTCCCACCCCTCACTCCTCTCTCTACTCTCTCTCTCTCTCTCTCTCTCTCTCTCTCTCTCTCTCTCTCTCTCTCATAAAAAAAGAACAAGGATACAGCTTTTTCGCAAAGACAATGGGCTTTCCCAACTGTAAATATTCCACCTCGAGCCGCCTCTGTGTGCAATCAGTGCGTTCATCTTTGTAGCGGATGTTGACATGATGTCTACAATAACTGGGTTTCTCCGGAGCCCAGGGCATACATATTCCCTCCTTCTCATTCCCCCGCCTCCCCGCCGCACCCCCCCCCACCCCCCGCTTGCGGGATTTCGATTTTTGCTAATGAAAACCGTATGAAACAGATTTCCCTTCTGTTATGTAACCGGCTTCTCCCTTTCCCCTGACTTGGGCATCTTGTTTCTCATCCGAGTGGAGGTGCATGCAGCGGCAGCGGCGCCTGGGGAGGGGGGTGGGGACCCGAGGGCACGGACGGTCTTGCCCGGATCGATGCCAGCTTCTCGCCTTCGAGCAACTCAGCGCACCGCTTACCTTGCTGCGGACAGGGCGGTTTCACTCAATCATGATCTCTTCTCTTGGAATGAAGCAAGATTTAATAATTCACTACACGATGGATGGCGAGGGGAAGAAATAAAAAAAATAAAAAAAAAAGAGGAAAAAACAAAAAAAACAAAAAAACAAAAAAACAAAAAAGCCGCTGGAATCAGATGGTCAGATTTCACAGCGGCCCGGGGAGGCTGTTGGGAGACTCCATTCTCTGTGCGCTGCATCCAGCTCCGGGTCTCGCTCCCCGCTTCCCGCCGATCTCACCCCTCCGCCCGCCCGACCTCTCCGGCCAGGTGCGGCCGTCTTCAGACCGGCTCCCTCTGGCCGCGAGCGCGGAGGAGGGCTGGGCGCGGGGGCCAAAGGCGGGGCGGAGGGGTGTGCGTGTGGGCAGGGACGGGGGAGGGGGACCGGGTGCAGGGAAGCGGGAGAAGGCAAGAGTGGCTGAAAAAAAATCCCCGGCTGGGAGAAAAGTGATGGACCACGCAGGGAGACGTCATGAGAGCCGCAGATTCAGTGAATGCTACTCAGTTCCAGCCGACTGGCTGAGCCCGGCTGTCAGCGCACGAACCGACGCGGCTCCGGCACCAGGGCGAGCGCAGCGCCGCGCGCTGGAGAGAGGCGGCCGCGCAGCGCGTTGCGGAGAGCGGGGGGCGGGGGGCGGGGAGGGACGGAGCTGGAGACGGGGGGCGCCCGCCCGCCGCCCATCCTCGCCTTCGCTGTCGCGCGGAGTGGACCAGGTTGGGGCCTGGGCACTCCACCAACCCCTCCCCAAACCCGAGTCGGCACGGAAAATCCCAAGCCACCCCTCTCCCCTCCGGTAAGAAACTGCAAACGTGAGGCGCTCCGTGCGGGGGAGCCTTCGGGTTTAGCCTTCCGGGTCCCACATTTACCCTCCTGTCCCTGAGTCATTTATTCCCGGAGAAAAGCCTGGAAAGTGGGAAAGGGCCGAAGCTCGGGGATCAGTTTTTGTCTGCTGGTTGGAGGGGCTCCTTCTTTAAAAGGTTTTGTGACATCAGGAGAAAGAGGGTCTTGTCACTGTCCCCCTCTGGGCTGAAATGAAGGCGAGCCTGCCCGGGGCGCGGGAGCTGGCGCGCGCGCCCGTGTGTCCGGGAGGGGGCGCAGCGAGCCGGCTGGGAGAGCGGGGAGGGCCGCGCCCCAGGGCTTTGAACCCGCCAGCGCCCAGCCCGCTGCCCCCGGCCGTCCGTCCTGTCCACTGCAACTGGACCCGGGTTCCCGCTGCTGCTGCACCCACCGCCACCCTGATGTCGCTGTTTGGTGGCAGTGGAGACGGAGGAAAGGACCCTGGCCTTTTTCATGCATAATCCAGGTTGCCTTCAGAGTTGGCTTGGTCCGGTCTTGGACAATCTCCTGCTCCTCCCTTTGATTTTTAACTTGCTTTGCATCGTTATTCCAGGAAGCACCACACAGTGCCCGCCTCTGCACCCTCTCTTTTTCTTATGACCATCACAAACAGTATTTCCACATTTCCAAAGGCTTTCCACAACTTACTTCTACCTCTGTACAGACCACTTTTTTATGCCATCCTTTCTCTAGGGATGAGTAGGTTGACAACTGCATCGTAAGAGCAATGCATACAATTGGTTAATAATTTTGTAACGGCCTTTTCAATAGTTGGCTACTTGTGTGCCACTTTGTAAAGTGACTTTCCTCCTACAAGACACAGAATTTCCATATCCAAGAAAGTGACTGCATTCCATATGAGAGGCTGATCCATACTTCTTATTTCCAAGATTATTTTATTCTACATTCATGCCTTCGAATTACATAGCAATCAGCCCCTCAAGAATGCTGTGGGCTCTAAAAATGTCTTTGATATGGAGAGGCCTTTCCCTTAATTTGCATCGTCAGTTGTGTACAAATCAACCACACACACAGCCTTGAGTTCCTGGGTGTTGATTTTCCTTGAGATTATAATCTCACTTGCCCTTCTGAGTCACATATCCCATGCACAGAAGATATTAATATGTGTGCTATGTGATTGTCATGCTCTGTAGTGCTTGCTGGATGTCGTGATTGGGTTGGAGATAAAGATAAAGAACAACTGGACTCAGTCTGTAAGGGATCTCAGAGCAAGGATGCAGGATGCAGGATGCAGGCAGGATGCAGGATGCAGGATTTCGGGGGAAACAGCCCTTGAACATTAAAAGAACAACTCCCAATGACTACTTGTCTAAAGAGCTCTCTGTTTCATCTGTGAAGCTGCGAAGGATATGCCCACTAATTTTGATTTTACAAGTTTCTACCAGTAGAACGACTTCACCAAGTTTCTTTCTTACAAGACATCAGACTAAATAAGCGAGTCAAAAGACTAATAACCTATTTGTCTTCTTTGAGCGCTCTGAAAACTCTCCTAACTGGAAATAGCTGCCCGGGTGATGTGGCTGCCGCTCCTCCCGGGTGACGTAGGAGCTTGTATTGAATGAGATGTATCACGTAAACATGGCATGAGATTTGAGCAACACCAGAGACGAGAGCAACTGGCTTAACCGAATTCATTTATTCTGGACACAGTGCTGGGCATGGGTGTAACTAGGACTTCCGAAAATCAGGCACGCTGTGCTTCTGAGCTGCCCACTGCAGCTCCTTGGAGTTCCCGAGAGCCCTGTCCCTCAGGCTACTCTGTGTTCAATATGTCTGGAATCTCACTTACATATCTATTTTATGATTTCAGATGAAAGCAAGGCCAGGGGACGGGGGGCTCCCAAGCCTTTGGCTCTTTCATCTCTGGTTTAGGTCAGTATTTCAAAGCTGACAAAGACAGTGGCTTCTAGGATTGATTGATTCTCTTTTATAGATGAGGCAAGATTTTCGCTCACATACCAAACTGTAATGAAGGCTTATTAGAAGCAAATTTGGCAAACTGAATGATCACGACTGGGTATCATTTGTTGAAGGTAGTATGGTTTTTCTCCATCGGTGATCATGGCAATCTACAATCCAATCTAGCTGTGGTCCTGCTTCCGGCAGGCTGGCTCTAGAACTAAGGTGAGTGGCTGTTTCAGGTCTATCTTGCCTTTTCTTCCGTCTGCTCGTTTTGTATTTAAGACCCTGGTCTGTTGTGTTTCACCTTCCCCCACCCGCCTCTCCCGCCACAAAACAACAACAAAACCAACACACAAAAAATCTTTTAATGCAGAGATAGATGTATAATTTTTGAATAACTTATTTTAACCATAAAAGGACGTCTTTAAGAGTATCCAGGAAGAGAAATTTAAAAGTTATTTCATTCTACAGCTCTACTTCTGATGGACTAGATGGATTTCATCCACGTTTCTTGTCGAGGAATATCTATAAATAGCTGTTGTATTTCCTGTTTGGATTTTGATCATAAATCTGAACATATATTCTTAATAAATGTCTCCAGGTATAAACGATTTTGTACTTTCGCTAAGAAGGGGGTTTCAGATGGTTTTTAGCTCCCTAGGTTGCTAGGCATTTTAATGCTGATCTTTAGCATTTTTATTCTCCAGTTGTTCAGTTGTTACTTCCCTCTTTTTGATACATTTTCATCTTCTACACATTTTCATTACTCTAGAATTCCATTTACTATTTCTACTAATCTTAAATTATATGCTTATAAACATTTTGAAGTTACACATTTTTATTTTTTTTCTATGACTAGATAAATGAGTGCAACCTGAAGACTCATTTGATAAACCTTTTCTTATAGAATGTTTTATTATTTCATCATTTAATAGGTATCATCTTTTTGAATCACAGTGACCCCCAAGAGATCCTTTAAAAAATTTTTTTACATTTTTATTTTTTACAGTTATAGTTTGACATACAGTATTATATTCATTTCAGGTGTACAACACAGTGATTAGACATTTATGTAACTTATGAAGTGATCACCCAGATAAATCCAGTGCCCATCTGACACCATGCATAGTAATTACACTACTGACTATATGCCCCATGCTGTACTCTACATGCCCATGACTATTTTGTAACTTCCAATTTGTACCTTTAACTCACTCCCCCACCCTCTAATCTGACAACATCAAAATGCTCTCTGTATCTATGAGCTCATTTCTGTTGTTTGTTTGTTTATCCTGTTTCCTAGATTTCATAAATGACATTTGTCTTCTTCTATCTGACTTACTCCCCTCGGCACAGTACCTTCTAGGTTCATTTATGTCTTTGCAGATGGCAAGATTTCATTCTTTTTTTTATGGCTGAGTCATATTCCTCTTCTTTAACCATTCATCCATTGATGGACACCCAGGTTGCCTCCATATCTCGGCTGCTGTAAATAATGCTGCAATGGATGTATGGATTCACATGTCCCTTCAAAATAATGTTTTGGGTTTCTTCAGATAAATACTCAGAAATGAGATAACTGGATCTTTCTTTGTCTCTTGTTATAGCCTTCGTTTTAAAGTCTATTTTGTCTCATAGAAGTATTGCTACCTCAGCTTTCTTTTTTTTCCTCCCATTTTCATGAAACATCTTTTTTCATCTCTTTCAGTCTGTGTGTGTCTTTTGATCTGAAATGAGTCTCTGGTAGGCAGCATATGTAGGGTTCTTGTTTTCTTATCCATTCAGCCAGGCTATCTTTTGATTGGGAACATTTAATCTATATTTAAAGTAATTGTTGCTAGATATGTAGTTATTGCCATTTTATTATTCATATTTTTGATCTTTCTTTCATTTCTCTTCTCCTTCTTAAAAAAGTCCCTTCAACATTTCCTGTAATACTGACTTGGTGATGATGAACTCCTTTAGCTTTTTCTTGTCTGGGAAGCTCTTTATCTGTCCTCTGATTCTGAATGATAGCTTTGCCAGGTAGAGTAATCTCAGTTTTAGGTCCTTGCTTTTCACCTTTTTTAAAATTTTTATTTTTTATATGTCCTGCCAATTTCTCTGGCCTGCAAAGTTTCTGTTGAGAAATCAGCTGACAGTCCTATGGGACCTCCCTTATGCGTAACTAACTGCTTTTCTCTTGCCACTTTTAAGATTCTCTCTTTGTCTTTAACCTTTGGCATTTTAATTATGATGTGTCTTGGTGTGGACCTCTTTGGGTCTATCTTGTTTGGGACTCTTTGTGCTTCCTGGGCTTGTATGTATATTTCCTTCACTGATCAGGGAAGTTTTCCATCATTATTTCTTGAAATAGGTTTTCAATTCCTTGCTCTCTCTCCTCTCCTCCTGGTATCTCTATGATGTAAATGTTGGTATGCTTGATGTTGTCCCAGAGGCCCTTTAAACTACCCTCATTTTTTTGGGATTCTTTTTTCTTCTTGCTGTTCTGATTGGATGTTTTCTGCTACCTTATCTTCTAAGTTGCTGAATTGACCCTCTGCTTCATCTAATCTACTGTTAATTCCTTCTAAGGTATCCTTCATTTCAGTTATTGTATTCTTCATTTCTGACTGGGTTTTTTTTTGTTTGTTTTCTATCTCCATTTTTATCTTTTTTTTTTTTTAAATCTCTTTATTAAAGTTCTCACTGAGTTCATCCACTCTGCCCCTAAGTTCATTGAGCATCCTTATAACCACTGTTTTGAACTCTACATCTGGTAGATTGCTCATCTGCATCTTGTCTAGTTCTTTTTCTGGAACTTTGTTCTCTTCCTTCATTTAGGTCATGTTTCTTTGTGGGCTGCTATGTCTCTCTGTTTTAGTAGCGTAGTCTTATGTAGTAAGTGTGCTGTGGGTCCCATTGGCACAGTCTTCCTTGGTCACTTGAGCTGGGTGCTCTAGGTGTGTTTGTTGTATGACTTATGTGTGCCCTCCCATTGTAGTTGAGCTTCGATTGCTGTTGGTGTGTCAATGGGCAGGATTGACCCTCAGATTGATTGGTTGTGATGACTGGCTGTGACCAGTGGAGGAGCCGTTGTGCAGGGCAAATCCTACAGAGCAAGATTCACTTTAGCAGGGCTCTGGTGTTGTCCTCAGATGTGACCCTGGGTGGTGCTCCAGCTCAGACTGAAGCTGTCCACTGGGTATGCAGGATGGGGCCTCCTGGGAGGGGCTTGCCACAGGCCACGTTCAGCTGCAGCCTGTGCTCTGCCCAGGGCCACCTATCATGAGTCACCAAGCAATCTGCAGATGGCCAGCCCCCACGCTGAGCTTGGAAGTGCTTTGAGAGGCCATGTTACAAACTGAGGCCAGCTGCCACTAGTGCCGGGCTTGGTGCTGCTCAGCAAGAGGTAAGGGGCATGCCGAGGCCAGATGCAACTTGTTTAGGTTTTTTGAACCTTTGAGAAATTTTAGGAAAGTCCGCAGCCTGAGCCAAGACAGACTGTTTATATGGAAAAGCCCCTGGAGGCTGCTTGAGAGGGGCAGGGTCTCAGAATCACCAGGGCAGGGAAATTAGTGTTAGCTACTTTGATGGAGACTCAGATATGGTGCCTGCCTGAGTCTGCAAGCTTGGTGGGGAAGGGCTCAACAAAGGAACAATGTATTCTGCCAGCACTTTTGTCTGGGAGAGAGCTGCCACTCCAGCCCTCGCCCTGAAGCCAGACATCTCAGTTCCTCTCTGTATGTCCCTGGTGCCATTCAAGCTGCTGCCCCAGTGCTGGAGCTCAGAGAGAGTGAGTCCATCAGTGGTAAGTCCCCACAGGCCTT
The DNA here is from genome assembly GCF_902729225.1 of Pteropus medius. Taxonomy (NCBI): domain Eukaryota; kingdom Metazoa; phylum Chordata; class Mammalia; order Chiroptera; family Pteropodidae; genus Pteropus; species Pteropus medius. The sequence goes on from NW_024355205.1 coordinate 34,808,771, forward strand.
TAAGAGGAAAGTCTGTGACTCCTGCAGCCCTTCATCTCACTCAGCCACATTCTCTGCTGGTTTTCACAGCCAGAGTTGTGGGGACTTCTCTTCCTAGCACTGGAACCCTGGGCGAGGAGCCCAGTGTGGGCTCTTCCCCGGTGATTTCCATTGCCTAGATATTTCTCTCGATTCTCAACCGCCACAGATAGGTGTGGGACCAGCCCGTTTCTCATCCCTGTCCCTCCTACCAGTCTTGAGGTGGCCTCTTCTGTGTTTCCCTAGTTGTAGGACTCCTGTTCAGCTAGACTTCAGGCAACTCCCGATGATGGCTATTCTGTAGTTTGGTTGTCATTTTTGATGTGGCTTTGAGAGGAGGTGAGCACAGTGTTTACCTACTGCGCCATTTTGACCAGAAGGCCCCAAGAAATTCTTTAAAATGCAATTTAAAAAATCATAATAGCTTCAAATATAATATTTCGGAAGACCACAGGAGGTGATGATTACAAACAATTGGATAAATTAGTCTTCCTGTACCCCTTACTGGAAATAATTTTAATTAACAGGAAGTCTGCACAACAGAAACACAGAAGGCCAAATTAACGGAATTTAATTTGTAGGATGCTCTTTCTTCAGTTAATCATTTGCTAAGACGCCCGGAATCTTTGTTTTTTACTGACATTCTTAGCAGGGGCTTTGAGTTGGAGAGAATGAGATAACGTTTCTTCTTGTATGCTACTGCAACTGTCTCTGGGTCATCTCCTACAATTGCCCAGCACAACAAGCAGTCTCTAATGGACTGGGCCTTGTTTGCTTCTATAGAGGTGGAGCTCAGGCCCAGCATTGTCAGGCTTCCTCCAAGAGGTCTTACCAGCCTTTCTTCCTAGAGATACAGTCCAGAGTCCAGTTCCAAATTCCAGATCAGCCTTGGTGGTTGTAAGCAAGATTTATATACTTAAGCACTTTCAGCCAAGTGATGAGTTTAACCAGGGTTTCCTGTTTTATTATTTCCTCTGTAAAATGGTGTTTCAGGTGGGTTCTTTGGAAAGTAGAATCTGAGATGAAGTTTAGTGTGAGGGAGGTTTATTAGGCATGTTTCTAAGGGATGTTATATTCATGGAGTCTACATATATGGAAGGGAGGGAAAAGAAGTGTGAATAGGCAGAGGGGGACACAGGGCTGACACCAGACTCAGCTGATCCCATGGGGAGCTCTGAAGCTAAAATGAATTATTAAAGTTGTTCTGCATTGAGTTCAAATAGCCTGCATTTGATGGCTAAAGGCTGTCTGCTTAGCCTTCTAGCAGCTAGACCGACAAATGCTTTCTTGAAGGAGGATCTTGGTGCCATATCTCCATGTCTACCGCAAGTGGGAATGATAGCATTATCTACTGCATGCTACTTAAGAGACATAATTCATAGAAAATGTGGAGCACAGGGTCTTACATATAGTAACTGCTTAATAAGTGTCAGCTTCTTAGTAATGGATGATGCTTGTGATTCTTATGATGAAGCAAACTCAGGATTATGTGTTTTCAAGTAGCTTCAGAATTTTTTCCACCCAGTTTCAAGTCCCTCTTCAAGCATCAGTAAAATGCTGAGAATGTTTCTTATTGTCTCTGATTAGTCAATGAGCCCCATCCCTGAATCAATTACTGTGGCCAGGAGAAAGCTATGTAGACATGGTCTGTTGGCACATGATATCTATTTCCACCCATGCCTGGTATCTTTACTCAAACAGAGTACATTAATTATGTTCAGAAAGGAATTTAACATCAGAACAGAAGTCAGGACACCCCAATGGTACAGATTTCCAGAACTGGGGAAACTCAAGACTTCATCAGCATTGATGGCTTCTCCTTCAGGCTGAAAGGGAAGGTGTCTAGAGACCAATAAATGTTCAGTAAGTGTTATATAACCCTCTAATTACAAACAAGGCAGTTTGTTCTCTCTCTCTTTGATGAAAACACATAGTGGTAAGAATTATCTATTTGTAGGCTCATAGAAGACTGTGGTAACTATAGAGAGTGGATTCACTTTGCCTTGCTATAGTAATTGTCAATACTCAGTGATTTATGTAGGTACCTCTTTCTTCTTATTTTCTCTTTATTTAGAAGTAAAGTGGGAGAAACGGACTATAGAGTCAATAAAAATTACAAAGAGTTCACAAAGAAAATAAGCTTTCCTGACTAGAAGGTTTAGCGATGCTGCAATTTAACACTGGGATCCATGAAATCAATTGCTTGGGGAAGACAGAGAACAGGTCACATTTGCAGCCACACATCCCCATGTTGTTGTTACGACTTATATTTATCTGCTGACTCAAGACCCCTTCAGTGGCAAGAAAGAAAACACTGGTTAAAAAAGAAAAAGACAGTATAAAGATGACAGAACCACAGACTATAGAATTTGGAAGTCACCTTAGAAATTAGCTGTTCCCTCTTCGATTTCCATGAGACCTTCTTGGACCCCAGTGAAGACCCCATCATGCCACCTGTACCACCTGAAAGGTTGATTCATTTCCACTTTCCAACTGTTGGGTCGGTAGCTCTTTTTGATCAAATCAAAGCCTTTGACATTAACTCTTAGATGTTTAGCTTATTTCTTACCTTTGACCTCTCTTACCCTGAAATAATTTCTCCTTTCCTTGAAACTGTAAGTTTTCAGCTTTGACTCTTATTGACTCATTCCTTGTCCAAGTTTCTATCTTCTCAATTCTTCTTCATGTATTAAACAGATTATTTACAGAACTATAACCATGAAAGGCACAAACTTATTTCCTGTAGTTATTTATGATCCTTTTCGCACAAATATAACTCAGGAGAGAAAAATGATACACTATAATAAGGTAATACCAGAATGGATTTTTGCCTGGATGTTTCCCGGGGTAACGGGATAAATAGAGCCTTTGGATATTTAAGCAATCTTGGGCAAATTGCTTAACTTTTTAAGCCACCTAAAATAGGTGCAGGTTAATGAAGAGGTGAATGGTAGTATCAACTATCATAGTAATCTTGGCCATTTGCTTGGGCAGATTTTTCATACTTTCCAGACCTGATCGGACCCATCTTATATATACACATGGTACACTGCTACCAATAATCCCCAGTGAGTCACACCATGTGCTGTGATCCAGGTAAAACCAGCTGAAGAGCATAGCAATAAATAGCTGATCTCATGCCATGTCTATTTTATAACTGAATGCCACTGTGAACATCAATTTTAGATGGTTCAGTGGATCAGATGATACGCAGTTAATGAGAAATAGTTTGAGTTGCATGGTCACTTGGTGATCCACGGGGGGCATTTTGTCTTTACCAGATCCCAAATCAAGCAAGGGGTTGCTTTTCAAATGGAAGATTGCTGTTAGTGGAAGAGTACATGGCTTTGCTCCTAGAGCCTGAGTCCATTCTGCGATTCTCCTACAGGAACTTTACAGAAGCTCTGTACACCTCCTTTTTTGACATCTGTGGCCACATTGCAGAGTTATTCCTCAGAGACCCTGACCTCCACCTCTTCTATTACGGGGCTCTGGGTCTAGAGCTGACTTAGGTCTGGGAACTAGACAAGAGGCCGTGGATGCCCATGAAGGTAACCTGAGTTAGGATTAGTTTCTCTGACTTTATAAACAGAGCAGTTTCATGAGGAGGAAGCATCTATTCCATTCCTAGGGATTTCATCGCCAGTCAGATCCCTGCAGGCCAAAATGTTGACTCCTGAGGCTTTTGATGGAATGGAAGTTTAGGTTATGGCTTTCAAAGCATTGTGATTTCATTGTACGATTTATTTGTTTTTTTGGGGGATTCTTTATTATTAATGGATTCTGAGAAATCTAGATAACCTGATTATCTCTGTAGGAACAGAGGAATCTTGGAAGAATCAATTTTTAATTATAAAATTACTAACTCAGTAGACAAAGAGAGTTACCAATATTGGTAGACACGAGGTAATGAATTCCGTTATAGCAATATTGGAGATGCTGAAGGTTTGAGAACATCAAAGTCACACAGAACAAAAGCAGCTAGATCTTTTCTCATAATAAGGCAGCCTTCGAAAGTGTGCATTGTATTTATTAGTTTGTTATTTATTTGTATGTTTTTTTATTTTTGCTCTGTTAGACTTTCTGCCTAAAAATGGAGAGTAATAAAAAATGTCTCCTTTTATTTTATTTGACCACCGTTCTTAACTCAGAGTGAGATGGATCCCAAAGGGTATTTAAACTATAATTATTAACAAATAAATTCAGATGAATGGGAATTTCTTATACTAATGGAAATAATTCTGGAGCATATTTATTTGAAGGAAAGTGAGAAAGAAAAAAAAACTTCACTTTTTTAGGTAATTGTTTATAAACCAAAAAATATGTAAAATAAATTGCTAGAGAGTGAAGTGCCCAGCTGACATCACTGAATGACTGGCTCATCACTGGCTTGCAAGGATCCAGAAACTAGGACGAAGTCAAATGTGCGGCTTGCTGCCATGGCACTATAGTTGAAGACCTCAGACTCCAGATTGTCACTGTCAGGGTGACACAGATGCTGACTGTCCAACTCCTGCAGGAAGTATAAAATTATCTTTCTACATTTTTAGTGATCTTCTGATTTATGTCTTTTTCCTTCACAGCCTGTTTGCATGATATGATTTGAAATGGTGTTAACCATAAATCACTGGATTTGCAGAAATGGGGAATTCTGGTATATTTCCTTTTCCTTGAAATTAAATATATCATACATAATTCCTTTATCGTTGATAAAAATATTCTGTCAGAGCAGTAAAGGAGTTAGAATTATTAATTGGTCTATTAAAACATTCATGGTATTTTAGTATTTTAGGATGAAAAGGTTTACGTGGGGGATGCATTTTTAAGCAGCTCTGTTTTCCAGGTAATTAGGAGAAGCAAAACAGTTACACACACACACAGAGATGACGCGGATGTATAAGAAAGTTCCTGCCCCTCTCGACCAACTGACTGTGATCAATCAAGCAACATTTTCAGGTGGATTTTAGGTGCTGTTATAACGTTATATTTTTAACTGGAGTAATAGGTCATATCTTTTCCTTCCCTCCAATTATGACTGGAAAGTCAAAGCTCTTGCCAAAGAACTTAATCACACCATTATTAGGAAGGTCCTTTCAGAGCATCTCCTGTGCACTAAAGGATTAGCTGTTTACCAAGGATGCGGAGCGTTCTTACTTGGCAAAACCCCACCTGGAAACAACTTAATGACTTCAGATACGGGAATTGTTTAAATTGCTAGAGCGTTTCCTTCCTTACTGTATAATTAGTGTTATCCTTGAGGATGAGTGTTTGCCTCAGAAGGGGTGTGTGTGTGTGTGTGTGTGTGTGTGTGTGTGTGTGTGGTATTGCCACAACAGATAGATGTTAATGATAGAAGCAGGTATCTCTGCAACTTGAGGTGACAGCCTCCTAACAGACCCCATCCTGACACCTTTCCTTGGAGCCCGAGCCTCTTCCATCAGACTATCTACAGAACCCGGAGGGCTGAGCACCAGTATTGACATCTGGCTAGTACTGAGCCCCAAGCTGAATGAATGACTCAAGTTCAGGAAATGCATGGATGGTGATAGAGGAATTGATGATCTGTGGTGCTTGGTGTATTAGGTGATTCCCTCTGAGTAGGGGTGATTTTCTCCCTAAGGTGGGAGGAGATTCAAGAGGGGAAAGTTTGAGAAGAGGTTTTGGAGCGAGACACTTTTGCAATGGTGAATAGACCAGCTGACACCCACCCGTGAGGACACGGCTGTGAACAAACTGAGGTGTTTTCCCTGTGAATTCTGAGAAATATCTTATTTAACATCTACCTACCCCCTTTCCCCCTTCCTCCTCATGTGCAGATTTTCTTTTATAAATTGTCCCAGCCCTTCAGTAGAGATTCATATATGATGGCATAGGTATCTCAGTTTTAGACAGATGAAAGGGCAGTTTGATCATGAAAACGGTCACGTACTTTATTCCTTTTTGACATCTGTGGAGGAAGTAGGAGCAGTTTCCAACTGCAGACCATTCTCCTGGTCGTAGGATTCTACGTGGTGATGGCAGCCCAGGCAAAGTGGCTTTGCGGAGTGAAATTGCAAGGCTGAGAGACAGCTTTCAAGTGAGCAGCTAGAGAGGACTTAAGACATTTACCCTTTTGTTTTACAGCCAGGACATATGAAGATACATGAAAGAAAAGACCTCTGAAAGGGGCAGAGAGGGGAAAGCAGACTGGCTGATGTTCGGGTTAGATTCAGGGTAATTAAATTAGCCAGCTATTATTGCATAAGGAGCTAATTGATGGTGAGAAATATATGTGTGGATCAGAAACACTTAATTGGACAAATTTACAAACTTATGAAAATATGAGGTGGACTTCAACATTTTATGTATATATTCTTATTACCAGTGTAGAATCGTCATGTCAAAACGAGAAATAGAAACATTAATTTCGAGCGTGGATCTTTTGTTATTGAGTTAGATATGAAAGCATCGTGTGTGTGTTTTTTAATGTAATGAATATAGCTGTGCCAAAAGAATACAATATGCATCAATATCACCAGGCTAAGCACTCAGTTAAGTAAAATGTTACCCCCTTTAAGAAGATTTCCATTCTCGTCGTTAAGATATTCCAACTGTAGGAAAATTGTACTCAAGTATTAATATATTTTGAAATTTGTCAGCAAAATTTTTGTGGAAATTTGTTTTCTCTTTAATATAAGTAGGAACATAGTATCTTTGATTTTCGGCTTAGCACTCAAAGCGTACAATGTTTCTATCAGGAAATGTTTAGTGACTCCTGACTTAAATATATGTAGATATATATCATGTTTATGAATTGGCATATTCAATATTTGAATATGCCAATTCTTCTCAAATTGATCCAGAGCTCCAATGCAGGCCCAAGCAAAGTCGCAGCAGGAATTTTTATAGAAATTGACAAATTGACAAGTCATAACAATACTGAGAAAGAAAGAAAAAAGTGGAGCATGTACACATGCTGATTTTAAGATTTACTACAAGGCCGCAGTAATCAGTAATCAAGACGATGTGGTTTTGTCAGAGAAATGACATATATACCACTGAAACAGGATGCAGAATCCTGAAATAGATCACACACTTATGGTCAATTTTGGACAAAGATGCAAAGGCAAGTCATTGAAGAAAGCATCATATTGTCAACAAATGGTCATGGAATAACTGAATATTGTTGAGCAGAGTACCATGTGCTGGTTATCGATCCCTAGAGAGTAAGGTACTGTGCACAAGTTACTAGTCCCAGGGAGGATTCAAAACATTTCTATCCCATTGCATCTTGGCATTTGAGTCACCAAGGAAAACACAAGGCAGCAGAGCACTGAGTGGAGCCCTGCTTTACTCACCTGTAGAAGAGAATAAGCAAGACCAGCTTCAACAGTGGGTATCAGTTTCCCACGGCCAGCGGGTCTCGCCCACAGGATGACGCGGGGCATTTGGCATGAATGCACCCCCTTGTGCTTCAGTGGAAGGAACCCTGTTCCCTCCTGTCGAAGGACAGATCTACCAGTGGGATTGGCCAGGTCCTAGATGGCACGCACACTTCAAGCAGAGACCAAAGAGTGCTCATGAACCGGAAACAAGGAAAGATCTCTCCATGTGAGGTGATAACCCCAGCACAGGCTATGTGAGTTCTCTGACTTTGAGCGACGAAGTGTTCCAGGTCCAGGCCCATCGTATGCAGCTGAGTGGGGGAGGGCCGTGCTCCTGAACGACTGTCTTTCCCAGCAAATATCCATCTGTAAAACAGAAACAAAAAACCTTAACTTAAAACTTGTACCATAAACAAAATGAACTCAAAATACATTATAAGCTTTAGTGTAAAATCTAAAACTATAAAGCTTCTAGAAATAAATGTTTATGACTTTGGATTAGGTAAAACAAATTTTAAATATGATGCCAAAGGCATGATCCATAAAAGAAAATATTGATAAATTTGAATTCGTTAAAATTAAAATTATTTGCCCTTTGAAAGACACTATTAACCAAATGGAAAGACAAGCCACAGACTAGGAAAAATTCTTGCAAAATGTATATATGATACAATCCTGTATCCAGGATATATTAAAAACTCTCAAAACTCTGTAATAAGAAAAGAATCAGATTTTTTAAAAAAACGGGCAAAAGTTTAAATAAAAACTTTACCAAAGAAAATATATGGATGGTAAACTCGCATAAAAGTTTCTCACATTATTAGCCATTAGGTAAATGCAAATTAAAACTACAATGAGATTCACCTACATATCTATTCAAATGGAAAAAACAACAAGCTTGAGAAAACCAAGCAGAGAAATTGTGTTTTTGTAGGAATGCAAAAGTTATAACCACTTTGGAAAACAGTTTAGACATTTTTATATGTTAAACATACGATAAAAGTTAAACATACTCTTATCATAAGATGCAGCAATCATACTAGTAGTATTTACTCAAAGGAAATGAAATCTTAAGTTCACACAAGAATCTGCATGTAAATGTTTAGAGCAGCTTTATTCATAATAGCCAAAAACTGGAAACAATCCAAATGTCCATCAATAGGTGAATAGACAACTGTTTTCATCCATACCATAGAATACTACTTAGCAATAAAAAGAAACAACTTATGGTACATGCAGCAACATGGATGAATCTCAAATGTATTATGCTAAGTGAAAAAGCAACACTCATCTGGCTACATACTGTATAATTCCATTTATCTGAATTCTTGAAAGGTGAAATTATGGAAACAGAAAATGGATCAACAACTGCCAGTGCCTGGAGATGGGAAAAGAGATTTATTACAGAGGCACCAGAGAAAATTAGGGGTGATATAACAGTTCTAGATATTGATTTTGGCAATGGTTACTGGACTGTTCATGTCTGTCAGACTCATAGAACTGCACGACTGAAACAAGATAATTTTAAATGTATGTAAATTATATCTCAGAGAACTAAAATAAATGAAGGCAAAATTAAGATATTTCCAGATAAAGAAAAAAATTGGAATAAATTATTGGTAACACACCTGTTCTACGTTCTGAAGGAAGTATTTCAAGCTGAAAGAAAATGACACCAGATGGTACTCAGATCTATAGGAAAGAATCGATAGAATTGGAAATAGTAAATGTGTCTGTACCTATATATTTTGTTCTTTTAATTTATAAGATGCAAGTATATTTTGGTGTGTATACTAGACATATGTATAATATATATGACTAACAACATGGGGGCATTGTATGAGCCAATATAATTTTTCATTGGAAAAATTTAAATTGTATACTAAGAAACATTTGTTTACACTAAAGATAATAGTAAAATAAGAATGGGGTAAAAAATGGTGAGACAAATAAGCTATTGGCAAATAGACAGGACTAAATCTTAGCATACAATAATCAGTAAATATGAATGTACTAAATATTGTAATCAAAAGGTAGACGTTATCAGGATGAGTAAAAAAAATCGAGGTCCAACTCCATGCTGTCTATGAAAGATTTCCTTTAAACTCAAAGGTACAAAATGATTGAAAGTAAAAAGAATTGAAAAGTATACCATACAAACAGAAATATAAGAAGGCTTGAGTGTCTGTATCAGACAAAATAAACTTTAAGGAATCTTTCTAGAGACAAAGAGGGCTTTTTATCATGACAAAAGTTTCAATGCAGTAGGAAGATACAATAATCATAAAGGCATGGGTATCTGAGCCACAAAGTACATGAAGCGAATGATGACAATTGAGAAGCGAAGTAGACAATGATAATCGTTGTGGATTTCACTATTGCTCTGTCAGTAATTGACGGAACATGTAGACAGAAAATCGATAAAGATATTGACCCCTTGAACAGCATTATCGACTAACTTGATCTAAGCGACAACTATAGACCACTTCACCAAACCATAGTGGAATGTACATTCTTCTAAGCACATAAGACATTTATCAAGGTAGACCATGTGCTCAGTCATAATACAGGTCCTCTGAATTTAAAAATATTTCAATTAAACAGGGTATAGTCTGTGATCACCATGTAAGTTAGAAATCCAGGAGAGGAAGAGAGACCTGAGAAAGCCCCAGTATGTGGAAATAATAAATAAACATGTAAACATGACATAACAAAATGTATGAGACGCAGCCAAAGTAGATCTTAGACAGAAACTAGCTTTAGAAAAGATCTGGAATCAATGCTTGAAGTTTCCATCTTAAGAAGCTAGAAGAAGAAGACCAAGTTAAATTTGAGCAGGAAAAAGTAAAAAAAAAAAAAAATTAGAATGGGTCAATAGAATAAAAAATGGATAACAATAGAGAAAATCAATATCAAGATTAGTTTTTTTTTTTTTTGCAATGATTAATCAGGTAGACTAACCTTTAGTTCATTGATCAAAAAGAAAAAAGAAGAAAGAGAGAAAAGATACGTTGTTAGTACCTGGATGATACAGATCCTACAAACATTAAAAGAATGATAAAAGAATATTATGAACAACTTTATGTCAACAAATTTGGCCACTTATATGAAATAAATTCCTTGAAAAACACACGCTATCTTGATGGCTTAAGAAAAAAAACAGAAAATTTGAATATTTCTGTATAAAGTAAAATAATTGAATTAGTAATTTAAAATATCCCTACAAAAACATCGATGTGAGTTTGGTGGTGAGTTTTATCAAACATTAAGGGCAGAAACAATACTACTTTTCCTTTTAGCAAAGACAGGAGGATAGAGCAAGTCTCCACTCATTTTGTGAGGCCCACATTAATCTGAGACCAACTCCAGACAATGGAATAATAAGAAAACTGGATATTTATATCCTTCACAAATATAGATATAAAAATTTTAAACAAAATTCTAGCCAACTGAATTCGACAGTATGTAAAAAATGATAATACCTCATGACCACCTAGGTTTTATCTCAGGAAAGCAAAGTTAGTTTAAAATCCTCAAATCGATTAATATAATATACCCTATGGGCCAGGCAGAATAATGACCTCCTCCCCCAAGACGTCCGTGTTCTAATTCCCACAAACCTGTGAGTATGTTACCGTACACAGCAAAAAGGACATTGCAAATGTGATCTGGGTTAAACACCTTGATATGGGGAGATTATCCTGGATTATGTGAGAGAGCGCAGTGTAATCACAAGGTCCTCGTAAGTGACAGAGGGAGGCAGAGGGAGATATGACTATGGAGGAGGAGAGCAGAGTGATTCATGTGAAAAGAGCTTACTCACCCTTGCTGGCTTTTAAGGTGGCAGAAAAGGGTCATGAGCCAAGGAGTATGGGAGACTAGAAGCTGGGAAAGGCAAGAAAACGTCCTCTCCCCTAGAGCTTCTGGAAAAGAAAGTAGCCTTGCTGACATCTTGAGTTTTGTTCACTGAGACCCTTTTCAGACTTCTGAACAACAGAACTGTAAGATAAGAAGATAAGAAATGTGTGTTGTTTTAAAACCACTAAGTTTGTGGTAATTTGTTACAGCAGCAGTACACCATATTAAGGAAATAAAGGTGAAAACCACATGATCATCGCCAAAGATGCAGGGAAAAAGATACAATTTTTGATAAAATTCTACTCGTTTTCATGATGACAACCCTCAGAAAACTACTCGTTTTCACGATGACAACTCCCAGAAAGGGACAGAAGGGGATTTCCGAACCCACTAGAGCATCTTCCAAAGCCTGGAGTTGGCATCGAATTTAACGGTGGAGGACTGAGTGTTTGCCACCCGGGACTGGTGTCAAGGTGACGATGTCCACTTCCCGCTCCTCTTCAACATTGCCCTGGATTTGTCCTCGCTGGTGCAATATGTCGAAGTAAAGAGACAGGAGGCCTACACATTGCGACAGAAGTTAACCTCTCATATTTGCACGAGGCCTGATTTGGTATGTAGAAAATCCTAAGGAAACTATAAAAAAAAGCTTCCTGGAACTATTGTGTAAATTTAGCAAGGTGGCAGGATGTCAGAGAAATATACAGAAATTAATCCTATTTCTGTATGCTAACAATAAATAACTTAAACATAGACTCAATTCCATTGGCAATAGCATAAAAAACAAAATACTCTGAATCCAGCTTAACAAAAGATGGGCAAGACCAGTACACTGAAAACTGCAAAGCACTGCCAGGGGAAATTTCAAGACCAAAGTCAATGGAGAGTAAGCCACGTTCATGGTTTGGGAGACTCAATATTCTCATAAAGAAGACAATTCCATTCAAATTAACCTATCAATTTAATGAATCTCAATCAAAATCCCAGCAACCATTTTTAGAAATTCGATAAGGCCATTTAAAAATTTGTATTATAAAATACCTAGAACAGCCAAAATGATTTTACAAAAAATGATTTCGCAAAAATTTTTAGCTATCTGTATGAGGCTCATCTTACACATACATAAAAATTATTTCAAAATGTATACCTATATGTTAAGATGTAAAACCTGAAAACTTTGGAGAAAATTCATATGACATTGGGTTGGGCAATGATTTTATAGGATACAAAGAGCATAAATCATACAAGAAAATACTGAAAAATTAGAGTTCATTAAAGTTAAAAAATTTGGCTTATTAAAGACACCATTAAAAAGATGAAAAGGCAAAACGTCAAACATATCTGACAAGACACTTGTATCAAGAATATATAGAAAGGTTTATACTTTCATAGTAAGACACACAATCCGAGTAGAGAAAAAGGAACAAAAGATTCGAATAGATGCTTCACGAAAGAATATGTGCAAATACGGACAAGCACATGAAAATATGTGGCCATCCTGGATCATTAAGGAAATAATTTTAAAGCCACAAACAGATAAGTAGCTAAAATTGAAAAGACTCACCATACCGAATGTCGGTGACATAGAATAGCCAGAACTCTCGTATACTACTAGTGGGAGTGTGCCATGGTAAAACCACGTTAGAAAATATTTTGCTCCTATTACATATCTAACAGAAATTAAAACGTACCCACACAAAGACTTGTACGTAAAAGTTCATTGCAGCATTACTCATAATCCCCCCAAGTGGAAACAACATCAATGTCCATCAAGTGGTAAAAAAAAGCGAAGGTGGCATATCCACACCTTGGGACGCTATTCATCGATTAAAAAAAAGGTACGACCTAGCGGTACACGCAAGAACACGGGACGACTCCCACGGACATCATGCTTAGTGAGATAGCCAGGCGTGAAAGACCCCATACTGTGTGAGTCCGCTCATGTGAGTGTCCGGAAAAGCCGAACTACTGTGTGAGGAAGCAGACCGCTGGTTTCCTAGAGCTGGAGGTGAGGGCGGGAACTGACTGCAGATCGGCGCAGGGGAACTTTCTGGGCTATGAAAATGTTTTCAACATCGAGCGATATGAACCCTCGGGCTAATTATATTCATCACATTCAGTATAATTATGGTGAGAAGTTTATCTTATTATACTCTAATGCCTTGGTCTATAATAGTGTACATGGCGACCAGGTTCATTAATGCAACACCCCTCCACTACTCTAGATAAACAGAACTTTATGGAGGGTGGGCAGGCATGGGTTGGTCGCCTGTTTTTATAAATAAAGTTTTATTAGAACACAGACACACTCATTGATTTATGTATTTTCTATGGTTATTTTTGGCCCTACAGCTACAGAGTTGAGTAATTGAGACATAGACTATAAGACTCCAAAGCGAAATATATTTATTATCTGCTCTGTAAGAAAAAAAAAAAAATGTTTCTTGAGAGGGGTTTGGGGAGTTAGGTGAAAAAAGTGAAGGGATTAAGTCGTACAGATCGGTAGCCACAAAATAGTCTTGGGGATGTGAAGTGTAGCATAAAAAATATAGTCAATAATATTGTAATAACTGTGTATGGTGCCAGGTGGTTACTAAACTAAATGGGGGAATCACTTCATAAGTTATAGAAAGGTCTAACCACTATGCTATACAACTGAAACTAACATAAAATAATATTGAATGTCTACTCTAATTGAGAAATAAAAATTTTTAAAATAAAAATAAACAATTTTCCAATTCCCGTTTTATTGTATAAATCATAACAAAATTTGCAGGTTGCATTTGGACCACATGGTCTGACAAATATCAATGTACTCCTAGGATAACACTTCATCTATTCAGCAAATATTTAGGAATGGGTCCTATAGGTTAGACAGAAGATGGAGAGCAGCGATGCATGACGAAAACCGTTTCCCTGCTTTTCCCATAATCAAGCATCAAAGTAAAATTACAATTCTGATAAGTTTCACCAAACAAGATCATAGTATGTGTGGAATTTATTGCAAGGAATTGGTCTACACGATCGTGGAGGCAGGCCGGAGCTCTCATGAGCAGGCCATCGGGAAGGGCAGGCTGGACATCTCTGCACAGGCTGAACTCTACCTTCACAGGTGGGCTCTCTTCCTTGCGAGAGGCTCAGCTCCACACACCAAGTCTTTCGGCTGATTGAGTCAGGCCCACCCAGATCATCTAGGAAAATCTGCTTTCCTTAAAGTCGACTGATTGTGAACTTTAATCACATCTACAGAATATCTTCCCAGCAACACCAGGCTAATGTTTGATTGTATAAATGAGGACTCAGCCTAGTCAAATTGACACATCGGAAAACCAAAGCCCCTCTCAAGAAATGTTTTGTTTTGTTTTGTTTTGTTTTACAAAGCCAAACAGTACATATTTTTGGCTTTGGAGTCCTATAGTCTATGTCTCAATTTTTCAACTCCGTGGTTGTTGAAAAATAACCATAGAAAATACATAAATCAATGAATGTGTCTGTGTTCTAATAAAACTTTATTTATAAAAACAGACGACCAACCCGTGCTTGCCCACCCTCCATAAAGTTCTGTTTATCTAGAGTAGTCGAGGGGTGTTGCATTAATGAATCGTCTGGTCGCCATGTCAACTATTACAGACCAAGGCATTAGAGTATAATAAGTTAAACTTCTCACCATAATTATACCGAATGTGATGAATATAATTTATCTGAGGGTTCACAAGGTACTCTAACGTCTCCTCCTCCTACATAAAAATTCTCATTGCAAAATATGATGAGTATCGATGCAATAGATGCAAAGTGTAGAGACTAACCTAAATCAACACCAAATCCATGACAGTCTCTGCAAACTTGTTATGTTTAGTAAATACCTGAAATTTTATGATTTACAAGGTTTTGGTTTCTTTCTCATAAATACATAGGCTTTAAGTCAGAGTTTTCACATTCATAGTGAAAGTGTGACTTTAAAGAATCACTTACTGCCTTAGGACTCAGTTTTGAGGATTAAAAAAAACAAACACTGTGTAAAAAGTATTTTTAATTATAAAATTCTAGGAGATTATTGTTGTTATATTCCCTATATTTCATTAATCTGATGGAAATATTCCTTCCACACATATCAGCTTTTTAGAACCTAACCCTAAATGTGCAAATAAAAGCCTTTAATATGGAAAATAATTTCTCCAAATCATTTGGTGTTAAAATCATGCATTTCTTACTATGTATTCCTTATTGACCTTCACTTTACATATAATCCTAACAAACTGCGATTAGACTGCCAGCCCACAGCAGGTGAGAATAAATGAGGTCTTGAGAGAATAGCCACTAACGGCAGAAATACTGCTGACCAAAAACAAACAAACAAACAAACAAAAAAACAACAACACTGTATGTATTTAATGTACTTTATTAAATAACCATGATTCATCAAGACAATTTTAAATTACATTTATTGTTCTCTTTTTAGAAAAAAGGAAACCATACTGTGTGTGTTCGGATAGTTTTCATTAAAATAGCTCAGTTATTTAAATTAATTCTGCTGCTAGATGAGCAAGTTTTGATTATCTAGAGATAACGCATATGCAACAGCAGCTGATAGTGCCAAATGACCAGGATGTTAACGTAGGACGTGAACCTCTTTTCATCTTCCGCTCCGTAAGCATTTTATTCATGCCGTTTAATTTCTTTGCGTGCCACATAGCTGCCCTTAGAACCAGGAGTCTGGGAAGTGTCTTTTTTTATAATAACCGTGTCTTTAAGTCTTCTGCAGAGTACTTCCTCAGACAATATATGGGTTTTGAAAGGAAAGGGTGCATAGAAAACATTAATCATTGCTCCTGTTTACGAAATTCCAACTAGAGGCAGGCTTCGGTTCAGGAAACAGAAGGGGAATCGTAAGTGCCAACGAGAGTCCTCCGCCTAAATGTGATCAGACACTCTCTCCGCCAGTGTCATGTGTCAGAGACAGCTTGTCATTAGCTCTCAGTACTTGGTGTTATAGCTGCAGGCCGGGTTGTCAGTTTGTGGAGAAATGCAGCCAACCACACCTGTCCTGCTCTGAAACAGTGCCTTCAGTGCCGCTCTGGGAGCTCGGAGCCCTGGTTTGGGGCCAGATGCAGAAAAAAAGGAGCAGAGAAGCTCACAGTGCAGGCCGGCTGTATACATTCCTACCGGAGACAAGATTAATGAAATGTGCAGGATAAACATCCAGGACGTGAAACCGCCCTGGTGGAGTTTTAGATCCAATTCTCCGACCAGGCCAAGTGGGAAGTGAGTGCTCACCTGGCCGATCCCTTTCTAGTCTTTGAAGGCAGGCAACACCTACCTGCACAGGCGTAAAAGATTTCAACATTGTAAGACCGAAGACGGAGGGAGGGGCCCGATCAGACAGGGTATATGCCGTGGTTGTCTGATGGGTCTTCACATACGTCCACTTCCTTCCACAGGTGAATAAAAACATAGACCTTTCATCCCCAAGCTCTACCACTGTAGCTGGGTAACTCAGGCAAGTGCATTCAATTCTCTGATTCCAGTACACTCATTTATAAAGTGTGGCTCATAGAGTAAGAGTTTTCTAGCATGTTCAAGAACTGAGCGTAACGTGAGGCACAGAATAAACACACAGTACCTGGTGGGGGACGTCTATTTATGCGTGAGTCCAATTCTGGAATCTCTATTCTGTTCTGTTGCTTTACTTGTCTCTCTTTCTACCAGTAGCACATTGGTTTTGGTTACTAAAGTTTTATCATAATTCTTGAATTCAGGTAGTGTTAGCCCTCTAATTTCGTTGTTCTTTTTTCCAAGTTATTTTCACTATTCTAGGTTCTTTGCATTCCCAAGCGAATTTCAGATTGATTCCGTTTATCAATTTCTACAAAAAAGCTTTCTGGGATTTTGATTGGGATCGCACTGACTCTGTGGATCAATTTAGAGGAAAATTTACATTTTAACAATATTGGATAAAATTGGCTTATCTGTCCATTTATTTATGTCTTTAATTTCAGTCAGCAATGTTTTACAGTTTTCAGTGTCATTTATATCTTTTGTCATATTTATTCCTAAGTATTTCTTATAGTTCATTGCTAGTGTATGGAAATGCAATTGCCTTTTGCATCTTATTCTTATCTCCTGAAACCTTGCTAAATTCACTTTTTAACGCTCATAACTGTTGTCGTGTTCCGTAGAATTTTCTACAGAAACGATCCCGTCCGGTGTGAATGAAGACACTTACACGTCTTCCTTTCCCTTTGGGATTACTCTCGTTTCTTCTTGCCTGATTGCTCTGGCCAGAGACCTCTAGTAGAATGTGGAACATGAGTGGTAAGATCACCATCCTTGACTTATTCCTGATCTGAGGGATGAAACGTCCTGACTTTCACCATCAAGCGTGATGTGAACTGTGGGTTTTTCGTACATGTTTTTGTCCAGTTGAGGAAGTTCTCTTTTGTTCCTGGTTTGCTGAGACGTTTTTATCAGGAATGAATGTTGCAGTTTGTCAAATGTATTTTCTGTAACTATCGAGATGATCATATGCGTTTTCTTTTGTTAGTTTGTTAATATGGTGATTTACATTGTTTTTTCAATATTAACCCAATCTACATTCTTAGGATAAATCCCATTTCATCATGATGTATTATCTCTTTTATATAAGCTCACTGATGTTGGGGTCCACTATCTTCGAGGCTCGTAAACCTTAATTAACCCAAAAGGCAAGAAGGAAATAGTGGATGATATTTTTATCTAATCTACTTAATATGCAGGAGGGTGGCTGGCCTCGAAGGGAGAGTGAGCAAGCTAGCTTTTCCTGCCTCCCTTGTTGTCTGTCACCTTTGGCGGTGATTCTCCTTCTCAGGGGCTCTCTGCACCCATCAGAGTGGTGGGCCTCTGATGGCCGTAAGTGACAGAGATATTATGACTGACTATCTTGTAATCCAGTGGTCCTCACACTTTAATGTCCATCAGGATGGCCTGAAAGGCTTGCTCAGACACAGATTGCTGGGCCCGCTCACGGAGTTTCTGACATGAGGGAAGGGTCCAGGGTAGAGAGAGAAGAGAAGCCTGCAGAACTACTGTGTTCCTGAGACCACACTGTCACTAGCTAGAACTACCTGTGAAGCAATGTCTCACATAGGTGAACCTGTGCTGGCTTCATGCTCGGTTACCATGGTTACCATGGGCTCTCCGTGCACCTTTCTTGAGAACACAGTGAGAAAAGTCTCGAGCCCAAGGAGTGAGCAGTGAGCTGGGGCAGAACGACCTCCTCCAGCCACCTTGCAGGAGGCCAGGGCAGGGGCTTCAAGGAGAGTCAGCAGAGTATGCAGGCTGTGTCTTGAAAGTATAAATCAAAGCCTGAGCTTACAGGCTTGGTGCTTCTATGTTGCTGCAGGCCCCCTGTATGGCCACCCGGGTGTTGATTGGTATAAATGAATGAAATGGTCCATCCATGCATGGCCTCCTCTGAGCTCCTGGTGGCAGGGGAGGAGATCCCAGCACTGGAAGACAGCTGGAACACTTCCTCCAGCGTGATGACCTCAGAGAACTGGCTGGAGTTGTTAGCAGAAGTGACAGCCTGCTGCCTTGTTTGTCACACCACCCGGGCAATAATGCTGTGCTTGGCTCGCTCCCTTAACGGCACACGCAACACTTGTTCCTGCTTCTGTGACCGGGCTACCAATTTCCCACTTTCTTTGTTGAAAATCTTCCAAAGGAGATTCTAGTTTTTTTTTTGTTGTTGTTCTAGAAAGAACTTATTCTATATATACTTAAAAGAAAATCCTTTTACTTTGACAAGTGTCAACGTAAGCCACTGTTTCAGACCTGAGTCTTTTTAATATTCAGGTCTTCCCCAGGTCATTCCGGAAGCACTGAATGAGTATCTTCTGGACGCTGAACACTGTATGGGGAAATCAATAACAAAATCCGTGAACTCAGGCAGCTCAGGGATCTTATAATGTAGCCAGGGAACTGGGCAGGGGCAGGTCACACCACTGTCACGTGCAGAACTTTGAAAGAAGGAAGTTCAGGGTGCTCTGGCAGCACAGAAACCCAAACCGGAGGGCTTCTTGGAGTAGGTGGCCCCTGAGATTAGCCTGAAGATATGAATAAAATTAGCTGCTCCACACGGTGGACACAGAACATTCTAAGAAGAGCAAAAAAGATGAACGAAGCCATAAAGGCAAGAAATAGCAGTGTGGTGGCATGTGTACATGGGCATGTGTATTTGTGTGTATGTGTGCATTTGTGTATGTACGTGTGTTTGTGTATGCACACGTGTTTCTGAGAGCACACATGTACGCGTGTGTTGTTTCCGCATGTGCGAGACTGTGTTCACACGTGCATGTATTTATGTGCGTGCATGTACACGTGTGGATATGCATGTACTTGTGTTTGTGTGTGCACACGTGCATGTGTGAGCTCATGCATGTCTGTGTGGTAGAACAGGAAAAGGAGAGGTCGGGGTAGAGAACACAGAAAGGTCAAGTATAACAGGCAGCAGGAAGATGAAAAAGGAACCAGATTATAGAAGGCCTTGAACAACACATGGAGGAGACGGGCTTTGGGTCTTCCTTCCAGGGACTCTTCTCGGTAATGTTCAAGGAGTGAGGTATATGATGGAAATAGGTCAGGACAGGTGGCTTCTTACGTCTTTGGAACAGGTTGGGCGCCCCAGAGGTAGAGCCTGCGGCAGGGATTCAGGATCCCGTTCACAAAGGCTGTGCTTTCAGGAGAGAGAGGCAGACTGGGGCAGGAGGCTACGGGCTCAGCTGGAGGTCTGCTTCGGCCTGATTCTGTGGAGTGAGAGAGCATCATATAGCCTGTCCCATCTCCTGGAAAGGGGGCCTTTTGATCCTGGTATCAGCCAGTCATTGGCTGCAGGCGCGGGGTGAGAATGGGTGCAAGGTGCGTTTATGGCCGAGGCTGGTTCTCCAGAGGTGGGTCAGCTGTGAGTCTTATTGGTTGGCATGTACTGAGGGGTGGATGTACTGGCTGGTGACAGGAACCTAGGCAAGGCACCAACAGCACCTACTACAGTACATGGTATTTTTACAAACTTTCTGAGCAGTTTAAGAATTTGGGGCTCCTTTAATTTGATGGTGGGTGCTTTAATGGAAGAAACTTCTTTCTTTAGCATTCTCTAGTAACTAATGCCCTTGATAATTGTATCATTTACTTTTGTAGGAGATTTTTCAGCTCTACGCTAGATTATTAAACTCTTGGGTTGATGATTTTTGCCATTGGTTTTATGCAAAAAATCACCTCTGTAACATTCGAGATGGAAAGCAGACTTTTTATTTAACCAAAGCCTTAAAAAACATTTTCAAATTGAATAAGACAGGTTTGAATTAATAAAACTTCTACCTGAGAAGCCAACGATATGCTGATAGAGACTTTTCCATCTGATGTTGGCGCTGAGCTCGGAACACACGTCTTTCCTGTCCCTCCTCCATGAGGAAGTGTCACATTAAACCTGAGTTTGGCTGCTGTTAGAGAAATTTTGCTGACACTTGTTACAGTGGCAAGGAAGATTTTATTCAGGACTATTGTAATATGGGAGAGAGACTAAACTCAATTGCAAGCACGGCAAAGACAGCTGGGATTTATAACCAATGAGCAGAGCGAGAGGGGGTCAGTGACTGGATGAAGGCAGGCCACGGACCTGACCATCAAGGGTAGGAGGAGTCTCGCTGAGCTGATGTAGCAGGTGTATTATGTTTTTATTTATTTTTGTCTTGTGACGTTTTGACGTCTCTCAGGGACCTTACGGACCCCAGGGAGAGACTGCCACTCCCAGGCTTAGCTAATTCTTGGGGGTGGTAGGCAGCTTGCCTGGAAGCCCTTCCACGAGCAGACCGGCCGATCCAAGGCTACACCCCCACTTTCTTACCTAATGCTCACAAACTCAGCCAATGTTCCACCTGCCCTGAAGCAACCCAGGGCCGTACTGGACAACTAGCGACCACTCCCACAGCCCGAAGCCTGCCAGAATTAACGGAACTCACCACTCCTAAACTGTTCCCTGTGCGCTGCCTTGTCTTTCCCGCAGAGACCCCAGTAAAGGCTGTGGCCTAGGCTGCCCCTCACTCCTGACCTATGTGGCAAGCTGTGCCTCTTGTTCCTGGGGAAACTGTGACGAACTTTAAACTGTTCTTTCGATGGCATTCGCCTGCCTTGTTGTTACTCAGTAACCGTTATAAATTAAGACCCAGCCACAGGAGAGAAGGAATTCTTGTTAAAACTGGGCCCAGCAAGGATAAACGTGGGAGGTCAAGGTCAGGCATAGTTTTGAGAAGAGAGCTCAGGGAACCTGACTAAAGTTTGGTCAAGGACAACATCTTTGTGACCTCCGTACCCCACTGCAAACATTCCCAAGAATGTTTCTGAGTCTTGAAGCTCAACAGACAAAGGGGCTAATAATTAATAATCATAAAGTGAGTCGGCCTTGGAAACATAATACTAAGCGGACAAAACCTAAATCAACAGCAGCCCTGACCCAAATGCCTTTAATGAAAAGCAGGACCCAGAGAGTCTTTAAGAATATCAGAGACATCATATCGCCCCAGGAATTATTCAGAATAATGAGGAAGCATAAAGAATTAACATCTAAAGGAGTCGAAATACGGTGACACAGCCTGTCAGGTACATAAGATCTTAACTTAGAAAATGTCCAGTTTTAATCCTGTGTTACGGTCTTCTCAGAGTTTGCTTGACTGGGGCATGGCCACTGATGGCAAAGGCATAGCCAGAACCCCGCTGTGGAGAGGAAGGTGTGTTCTGAACAACCGCATGGCTTCCTTGAAAATTCTCAGGGAAGGCTTAACTTCCAACGGCAAGAAAATAGTATTGTTTTAAATAATATTCACCTCTTTGCCAGGTCTACTAAAAAAAATACAACCCTGAAAACTTTAATCTTCAGTTCTTTTATAGAAATTATCCTTCTCAGGTTGCATTAGAAAAATAGCTTCCACCACATTTAGCTCATCAGAATAAGTGCCTCGGTGAGATTTATTTGTTGCTTTTTGTCATGTCTCGGCCAAACAGGCGTGTTATCAGTGGGGTGCTTAAGGTCTTCAATGGTCAGATGAGTCACCAGCACTGATTCACCCAGCTTGTGACCGAAAAATGTTGAATTTATGCATTGATATTTCTAAAATGTCGCAGTGATGCACATTACTAAGTGAAAGAAGCCAATCTGAACAGGCTACTTATTGTATAACTCCAACTGTATGATATTTTGGGAAAAGAACAGTTATAGAGACAGTGAAGAGGTTGGTGGTTTCCGGGGGTTTGGGGGTGGGGATGGAGAGGGATGAATGGTCAGAACACAGAGGACCTTTGGGACATCACTAATACCCAGTATGACACAATAATGATGCTTGTCATTACACGCTTGTCCAAACCCACAGAACGTACAACACCAGGAGTGACCCCTAATATTAACTGTTGACTCTGGGTGGTGATAACGAATCAGCGTGGCGTCGTTGAGTGTCACAAATGTCTCACTCTGGTGGGGATGCTGCTAGTTGAGGAGACTATGCCTGTGTGGGGGCAGAGGGCATAGGGGAAATCTCTGTACCTTCTGCTCACTTTTGTTGTAAACTTGAAATTGCTCTTAAATATAAAGCATATTTTATTTTATTTTATTTTCTATTCTATTCTATTCTATTCTATTCTATTCTATTCTATTCTATTCTATTCTATTCTATTCCATTCTAATTTTATTTTATTTATTTTATTTTTTGTTTTTAAAGCCTACAGCACCCAGTCTTCCTAGGTGGTCTCCCATCCAAGTACTAACCAGGCCCGACCCTGCTTAACTTCTGAGATCAGACGACATGTAAAGTGTATTTTAATATGTGTGCCGTGCGTTGTGTCCATGGGCATAGGGACAGCGCGAGATGGTAGGCCTGCCTTGGCTTAAGCCCACGGGAGACCTGCTTCTTCCCTCCTTCCCATATTCTCCTGCACGGGCTCGATCGCCCAGCCCAGGTGTCTTCGGTACGACCAGTTCTCATCATCCATGGCAGTTATGTTCTCTGAAGTTGCTGCGTGCGCTGAACTAGCAGATAATGAATCATTGTTCCTGGGGGGAATATCAGGCTAGGTTCCTGTGAGCCGCTGGTCACCCCGCTGATCAGTACATAGCCTTGTGTGTGTCTGTTTAAAGACATCTTAATTAATATACATTGTTGGTTCATTAACAGTGAACTCGTGGCCAACTGCACATCTCTCGTGAGTGAGCGAAGCTTGTCTAACACGCGTTTTCCTCCTGAGGTCCATCACAGCCTTCTGGTGCAGGGTACGAGTTACGGTCTCTGTTTCTGCATAGGCTGGTCCAGTTGCTCCAGCTCCTCTTGGTGGAAAGACCGAATCACCTTTGCATTTTTGTCAAAATCTGTTGTCCGTTTATGTGCGGGTCTAATTCTGGACCCTCTGTTCTGTCCTATTGTTTTACATGTCTGACTGTGCCCTGATACCACACTCTTTTGGTTACTATAGTTTTAGAATAATTCTTGAAATCAGGTAGAATTAACCCTCCCAGTAGAGCAGGAAATCAGTGCTCTAGGCACCACCTAGTCCAGTGCTGGGTGGTCTTCATCAAGGAATGCCGAACCCCATTTTACATTTAAGAAGAATCTAGAACCCAGCTCTCCTTCCTTTCTGAACTTTAACAAAATCCTCTTCCAATAATCAAATAATGATGGTAACAGTAA
>NW_024355205.1:34832725-34901372 GCF_902729225.1 Pteropus medius
TTGATGATTTTTGCCATTGGTTTTATGCAAAAAATCACCTCTGTAACATTCGAGATGGAAAGCAGACTTTTTATTTAACCAAAGCCTTAAAAAACATTTTCAAATTGAATAAGACAGGTTTGAATTAATAAAACTTCTACCTGAGAAGCCAACGATATGCTGATAGAGACTTTTCCATCTGATGTTGGCGCTGAGCTCGGAACACACGTCTTTCCTGTCCCTCCTCCATGAGGAAGTGTCACATTAAACCTGAGTTTGGCTGCTGTTAGAGAAATTTTGCTGACACTTGTTACAGTGGCAAGGAAGATTTTATTCAGGACTATTGTAATATGGGAGAGAGACTAAACTCAATTGCAAGCACGGCAAAGACAGCTGGGATTTATAACCAATGAGCAGAGCGAGAGGGGGTCAGTGACTGGATGAAGGCAGGCCACGGACCTGACCATCAAGGGTAGGAGGAGTCTCGCTGAGCTGATGTAGCAGGTGTATTATGTTTTTATTTATTTTTGTCTTGTGACGTTTTGACGTCTCTCAGGGACCTTACGGACCCCAGGGAGAGACTGCCACTCCCAGGCTTAGCTAATTCTTGGGGGTGGTAGGCAGCTTGCCTGGAAGCCCTTCCACGAGCAGACCGGCCGATCCAAGGCTACACCCCCACTTTCTTACCTAATGCTCACAAACTCAGCCAATGTTCCACCTGCCCTGAAGCAACCCAGGGCCGTACTGGACAACTAGCGACCACTCCCACAGCCCGAAGCCTGCCAGAATTAACGGAACTCACCACTCCTAAACTGTTCCCTGTGCGCTGCCTTGTCTTTCCCGCAGAGACCCCAGTAAAGGCTGTGGCCTAGGCTGCCCTTCACTCCTGACCTATGTGGCAAGCCGTGCCTCTTGTTCCTGGGGAAACTGTGACGAACTTTAAACTGTTCTTTCGATGGCATTCGCCTGCCTTGTTGTTACTCAGTCACCGTTATAAATTAAGACCCAGCCACAGGAGAGAAGGAATTCTTGTTAAAACTGGGCCCAGCAAGGATAAACGTGGGAGGTCAAGGTCAGGCATAGTTTTGAGAAGAGAGCTCAGGGAACCTGACTAAAGTTTGGTCAAGGACAACATCTTTGTGACCTCCGTACCCCACTGCAAACATTCCCACTAATGTTTCTGAGTCTTGAAGCTCAACAGACAAAGGGGCTAATAATTAATAATCATAAAGTGAGTCGGCCTTGGAAACATAATACTAAGCGGACAAAACCTAAATCAACAGCAGCCCTGACCCAAATGCCTTTAATGAAAAGCAGGACCCAGAGAGTCTTTCAGAATACCAGAGACGTCATATCGCCCCAAGAATTATTCAGAATAATGAGGAAGCATAAAGAATTAACATCTAAAGGAGTCGAAATACGGTGACACAGCCTGTCAGGTACATATGATCTTAATTTAGAAAATGTCCGGTTTTAATCCTGTGTTACGGTCTTCTCAGAGTTTGCTTGACTGGGGCATGGCCACTGATGGCAAAGGCATAGCCAGAACCCCGCTGTGGAGAGGAAGGTGTGTTCTGAACAACCGCATGGCTTCCTTGAAAATTCTCAGGGAAGGCTTAACTTCCAACAGCAAGAAAATAGTATTGTTTTAAATAATATTCACCTCTTTGCCAGGTCTACTAAAAAAAATACAACCCTGAAAACTTTAATCTTCAGTTCTTTTATAGAAATTATCCTTCTCAGGTTGCATTAGAAAAATAGCTTCCACCACATTTAGCTCATCAGAATAAGTGCCTCAGTGAGATTTATTTGTTGCTTTTTGTCATGTCTCGGCCAAACAGGCGTGTTATCAGTGGGGTGCTTAAGGTCTTCAGTGGTCAGATGAGTCACCAGCACTGATTCACCCAGCTTGTGACCGAAAAATGTTGAATTTATGCATTGATATTTCTAAAATGTCGCAGTGATGCACATTACTAAGTGAAAGAAGCCAATCTGAACAGGCTACTTATTGTATAACTCCAACTGTATGATATTTTGGGAAAAGAACAGTTATAGAGACAGTGAAGAGGTTGGTGGTTTCCGGGGGTTTGGGGGTGGGGATGGAGAGGGATGAATGGTCAGAACACAGAGGACCTTTGGGACATCACTAATACCCAGTATGACACAATAATGATGCTTGTCATTACACGCTTGTCCAAACCCACAGAACATACAACACCAGGAGTGATCCCCAATATCAACTGTTGACTCTGGGTGGTGATGACGAATCAGCGTGGCGTCGTTGAGTGTCACAAACGTCTCCCTCTGGTGGGGATGCTGCTAGTTGAGGAGATTATGCCTGTGTGGGGGCAGAGGGCATAGGGGAAATCTCTGTACCTTCTGCTCACTTTTGTTGTAAACTTGAAATTGCTCTTAAATATAACGCATATTTTATTTTATTTTATTTTCTATTCTATTCTATTCTATTCTATTCTATTCTATTCTATTCTATTCTATTCTATTATTCTATTCTATTCTATTCTATTCTATTCTATTCTATTCTATTCTATTCTATTCTATTCTATTCTATTCTATTCCATTCTAATTTTATTTTATTTATTTTATTTTTTGTTTTTAAGGCCTACAGCACCCAGTCTTCCTAGGTGGTCTCCCATCCAAGTACTAACCAGGCCCGACCCTGCTTAACTTCTGAGATAAGACGACATGTAAAGTGTATTTTAATATGTGTGCCGTGCGTTGTGTCCATGGGCATAGGGACAGCGCGAGATGGTAGGCCTGCCTTGGCTTAAGCCCACGGGAGACCTGCTTCTTCCCTCCTTCCCATATTCTCCTGCACGGGCTCGATCGCCCAGCCCAGGTGTCTTCGGTACGACCAGTTCTCATCATCCATGGCAGTTATGTTCTCTGAAGTTGCTGTGTACGCTGAACTAGCGGATAATGAATCATTGCTCCTGGGGGGAATATCAGGCTAGGTTCCTGTGAGCCGCTGGTCACCCCGCTGATCAGTACATAGCCTTGTGTGTGTCTGTTTAAAGACATCTTAATTAATATACATTGTTGGTTCGTTAACAGTGAACTCGTGGCCAACTGCACATCTCTCGTGAGTGAGCGAAGCTTGTCTAACACGCGTTTTCCTCCTGAGGTCCATCACAGCCTTCTGGTGCAGGGTACGAGTTACGGTCTCTGTTTCTGCATAGGCTGGTCCAGTTGCTCCAGCTCCTCTTGGTGGAAAGACTGTTCTTTCTAGACCGAATCACCTTTGCATTTTTGTCAAAATCAGTTGTCCGTTTATGTGCGGGTCTAATTCTGGACCCTCTGTTCTGTCCTATTGTTTTACATGTCTGACTCTGCCCTGATACCACACTCTTTTGGTTACTATAGTTTTAGAATAATTCTTGAAATCAGGTAGAATTAACCCTCTCGGTAGAGCAGGAAATCAGTGCTCTAGGCACCACCTGGTCCAGTGCTGGGTGGTTTTCATCAAGGAATGCCGAACCCCATTTTACATTTAAGAAGAATCTAGAACCCAGCTCTCCTTCCTTTCTGAACTTTAACAAAATCCTCTTCCAATAATCAAATAATGATGGTAACAGTAAGAGGTGCCTTTTTTTTTTTTTTTTGCATACCAGCTATGGCGCTAAGCATTTTACATATAGTAGTTCATTTCCGTGATGCCGTAATAGTCTTAGGTACAGGTTGCAGGTGAGGAAACAGGCACAAAGAGATGTGTGCAAGCTTGTACAGCTACCAGGTGGCTGGGCTGAGGTATAAATCCAGGGCAGCTCCTGGCAAAGCCCGCTAGGAACCACCTGGGAGCTTGTTAGAGATGCAAACTGGGTCCAGCTCCAGCCGGAAGTCTAAGGGCTGCTGATGGAACCAGCCTGTGTGCTGCCAGTCTCTTTAAATCCTGATTGAGAAACAGAATTGCAGAGGCTGGTTGGCGGGGGTGGGGGGACGCGGGGTTATCTGTGGCTCTCCCTCTCGGTCCTACTCAATGGCAATGACCTCGGGGGAAGGAGTAATATGTGGAGAGGGCAGTGTGGCATGTGGGTGACGTGCTTGGGCCTCCCTACAGCTTCTTTTTCCTCCTGTGTGGGATGATAATAACAATAATACTCACCCCGTTAGGGGGCTGTAGGGATGAATGCTTAGCATAGTATCAGGCCCATAAAAACGAAGGCTCGGTCAAATTATATTTCTGATCATTATCATGTAAATTAATCGAGACACTTTCTTCCAGAACTGACTACAGGTTGCAGGCCTTCCACAGAATTCTTGATGTAGATTTGAGCATCTCTGCCTGGTTGGGTTGCCAGGTAAAATACAAAGCCCAGTTAAATTTAAATGTCAGATAAACAAGTCTTTTTTTTTTTTTGTGTAAGTGTATCTCATGCAATGTTTGGGACATACTCATACTAAAAAAATTTTTTGTTGCTATCTGAACATTAAATTCCACTGGATGTTCTGTAGTTTTTTTTTGGCAAATCTGGCAACTGCCTGCTCAGCAGTGACTGTTTCAGCAGAAGGAGCAGGCTCCAGGGAGTGAAGGGTGGACTCCTGCGTGGCTTCTAAACTCTGTCTGCTTTTGGGGTCGGGGTTCAGGATGGGTCCATGCTGCCTAGAAAGGGGCAGAGACGAGCAGGAGGCCTCTTACCTCTCTTCCTTGTACAACATCCAGCCACGTGATGGAAAACAATGGAGAGAAATAGAAAAAACAGGGCGGTTAAGAGACCTATTAACAGTGACTCGTTTGCCCTACTCCTGCTGAAAAGCAAGAGCAAAGAAACAGGCTGCTTCTTTATTCTGGGAGATAAAGAAAGATAGAAAAAACAAACCAACCACTGTCACCAAAACAAGCCCACAGATACATTTAACCAGAAGTATATTTATTTAGTCCTTTGAAATGTCTTAATATTGAGCTGAATGTTGTTTTATAAATCTGTAATTACAAGTAACTTCTGTCGCAACAATGATAAAATTGCAGGCTGTTTAGGGAGGGTGCAAAGGCATTCATTGGAGAGTGAGACCATAAAGAGCACTTCATTAACCTGAGACTCCAGGCTTCTGTGAAAGAGTCACGGCTTCCAGGTAAGCCTGTGTTCCAGGAACAGGAGAGCCTAAACGCTTACAGCCTGCAAATTACTTGCGGCAGTTTTCAGTGCTTCCGACAGGCAGTGAACTGTACCACTGTGTGCTGGGAAGTTGGAAAGCATTCGATCTGGGTAGGTGGGAATGTTCGGAGTAAAAATAGAGCGGTGGCAAGTTCTTTTCCAGAACTGAGAGACCATCGCGGGAGAAGGATCCTCAGCCAGCTCTGCCACCTCCCCTGGTGTCCTCTCTCCATCTCTTCCTGTCACACCTCCAGGCTATGTCCTTGCCCTGGTCCTCAGCCCTCGGACCTGGGCACAAGGTGGGAGGAAATCAACCAGGCTGAAGAGTTAGATGGGCATCTGAGCAGAGCTGTTTAAGGAGGAAATGAAAATCCACAAAGGAAACTTTCCAGGTTCATCCCTCTCTATTCAAATGGCGATTTCATTTTTAATGCTGATTTCTTCCTATCTCCCTGGAATCGTCTCATGTAATGTTAGCTAGTGGCATTGCTGAACTTAATCTGTCTGAATGAAAAGAAACATGACTTTTTTTTGTTCCTAGAAAAAAAAGAACGAATGTTTGCCATTTCTTATTTATGAACACAATAAACCAGGCTCTATGGGAGAGATAAGTGGAGGGGGGTAGTGGATGCATGGGAAAAAGGACATAATGTTTATAACATTGCGACTGAAACGTTAGAAACAGGCAAATTAAAGCAATCCTTCAGCAGGAGGGACATTATGTATTGCTCGAAACTCACATGCACCTGCTCCAGCCCCTTCTTCGGGACTGTGATGGATGCTGAGCTGATTGGGAATGAGAGAATTTGATGTGATGCTCATGTTTCTACAGGAATCACTGGATGTGCTTATCCCTGAGTAAAACCAGGCAGTGTCTCACTTCTGGAAGCTTTTCACCAGAAAATGCTATTTTCCTGCCTCACAGTGTGAGTACTATAATCAAAGGAGGGGATGTTATGATTTAAAAATGTAATGGAGCCTCCCAGCAGCTCCAGATGGGACATCACTTGTAAAATTCTTAATCTTTTAGCAGGAAATGAAATGGGACCTCTCTTGCAGAGTTAATCTTTTTAGTAAACCTAGTTGAGTTTTCTTCCCTCCTTTCTTTGGGAAAAAGGCCCCCTCCCTCAAATCCTGAAAATTGCCCCGGGACTCAGATCCTCTGGCTGTTGATAAAGGTCATCTGCCCATTGTTAAGCAGAAATGGTGTTAAGCCAGGCAGGGCCCTTAGAGTCTGAAGGGGGAGGGGACGT
The DNA here is from genome assembly GCF_902729225.1 of Pteropus medius. NCBI lineage: Eukaryota > Metazoa > Chordata > Mammalia > Chiroptera > Pteropodidae > Pteropus > Pteropus medius. Next base: position 34,839,069 of record NW_024355205.1, read on the forward strand.
TAGGCCAAAGGTCTTTCTTTTCACTCTTTATGAAACATTAACCAAGCCTGTTTCCCTTTACTCACTTAATAGGCAAATCGATAATAGAAATTAACAAATGTATGATTTAAATAATGAGTTTGTATTTTCTTTTACTTGTCTAGGGACTGAGGTGGCACTTCAGCAGGAAACTCAAGACCCCAACCTCACTGAGGCAGAAAGGGAAGGAGCTCCATGAAACCCCTGTAGGCAGGGACTCTGGCCATGCTCAGCGGGAAGCAGATACGGAAGAGGAGACCTCCCGTCCCTCAACATTCACACTAATAATAACGGGTTCATGGCTCTTAGAAAAGATAGGCAGGAAAGTTAGTTAGGAGGTTTCGGGTCTGCCTTCAAAGACACTGAGGTCATCCTATCCTAGAAGGAGTCTGCCCTAATCCGCCAACAATTAAGCAAGCCAGAAGGTATTTTTTTTTAACCTACACGAAGAAACCAAGTACGCAGAGAATTAGGTACCAGTTTAAACCAGTCACTCACACCTGCGCAAAGAAGACCTCAACGGCCTTTGACTCACCTGAGCCTCATTATACCATCATTATAATATGATGCATATGCCCGGAAGTTCATTAATATCATTATAACAGACTGAATTCTGGGAACAAACATGCACAGAAAGCAAAATGATGAATCACTGAGTCCCGTCCATCTTAGTTGTCAATCAGGGAAGCCCACCCCTCTAAGAAAAGTAACCACCCACAGCAAAAAGGGATAAAAACCCCAAAGGCTTTGTTACCAGGCCTTTTGAGCCATGCTTCTCTTGCTCAGGCCGCTTCCATGTCTTGAAGTGGACTTTCTCTTCTAATAAAACTTTTCTTTTCTACTGTATTTCAGTGTCTTGCTCAATTCTTTTTTCAAAACATCAAGACCCTGGGCAATGCACCAGGAGAGGCCCCCGCTCTCCGGTCACGGTTCCACCCCAAGGGATTTACCCCGAGCAACGAAAGCACAGGTCCGCAAACACCTGCTCGAGCACAGCCGGAGCAGGCGAAACCCAGGAGACAACTCAAAAGTCCGACGACTGGCGAATGGGTAAGCAAATAATCGGAATATTACGCAGCAATAAAAAGAAACCAACTAGAGACACACGGGAAAACGTTGAATCTTAAAAGCATTATGCCGAGCAAGTGAAGCGGGACATAAAGTCAAATAAAACAAACCTTGGCTTGCATGGGGAGACTTGATCCAAGTGAGCATTGCAAGAGGGAGGGGGCTGCTGTGATGGGGAGACCGTTCTGGTCGTCAGACCAGCGAGTGTCTCCGGGGTCAGGCAGAGGGGGTTTTCTTCATAAAGAGGAATGAATAAAGCTGCTTAGGAATTGGGGTGAAAGAGGGGTGACTGGCCAGTGGAGCCAGGATGTTTTACCCTGAGGCCAGCCTGTTTTGAGGGGAGCAGTGAAGGCGGGGCTGTTTTTCTGGGAGGACCTGAGGGCATGCCGGAGGTCAGGGCACGGGGAAGGAGAGACTCTTAAGCCAAGTTTGGTTTATAAGCATTTTGTTCCAATTGATTAGTGGGCACAAGTATTTCAAGGACTCATTTATACAGCAAAGGAAGGGGAACTCACAGGGTCTGTGCCTGGCCTGTCTTAGGTAAACAAGGAGGATGCTGGGAGTGTCATTTTGGGAAGGGTGTTCTTTGGGGTAATTTGTTTCCTGGAAGACAAAAGGTTGGAGGCATACCTTGAACCTTTGCTGTTTTCCAGGAGTTTGGGGCACCAGGTAACATTTAACCTCGTTATGTTAAAGAGTGTCATTCCATTTACATGATATTCTAAAAAAAAAAAAAAACTAGGCTCCCGCAACAGAAAGCAGATGGGTGGCTGCCTGAGGCTAGCAGTGGGGCTGGAGATTGGCTGCAAAAGAACCCCCTGGAGACTTTTAGGAGTGACAGCTATGTTCAAAATCGTGACTGTGGTGGTGGTTGCATCACACGCGCCTTTGCCCAGATTCATGGAACCACACATTTAGAATGGAGGCATTTGACTGTATGTAAACGGTAGCTTGATAGGATTGATTTTTAAAAAGTAAGGTGGTGAGACTGTAGTGGCCATGAATTCAGGCATAGAAACCAGGCAGGTTTGGGTGTGAATATGAAATCCATCCCTCACGAGCTAGCTGTGAGAATGGACACTGAATAATTGTGTTTCCCCCTTAAAGCATCACTTTCTCTACTAGTACCCACTTCACGAAATAGCTTGAAGCTTTAAAGGCATGCGCCTGGCGAGAACCCAGTCACGTTAGCCATTATCACTGTCATGATAGTGGCTGCCATTCTGCTTCACCGGTGTCTCCCCGGCAATGCGATACAGTGTGGACAGAATGAGACTTCAAGGCAGAATATCCTTTAGCTTCAGTGTCCTCAGCTGTAAAACAGGGAAATGTAACAAGTTGGCTCGGCTGTATTACAGGGTTATTATGAAAATCAGACGTGAAAATGGATGTGCAGGTGGCTGTGACTCAAAGCACTAGCACCACTGCAAACGAACTAATAAAATGGGATCGAGCAGTTTCTTTTCTTATGGATTTTCTTTTCTGTATTTTCTGAATTCTTTTCCAATGAGAAGATAAATTATCTTTATAATCAGGAAACATGTAATTTCTATTTCAGAAAAAGATACTATAGGTCTGGAATAGGTACTTAGATATTTATTTGAAAAATAGGTATCCTGTTCTGAAATTCAGATATGGTCACTCAGTGTCTCCTCTCGGAAGGTTTGTCCACCTGGGGACACCGGTGCCTCGCAGAAGAGTTTTTCTCACCGCAACTAGGTTAAGCCTGGGATCCAAAGATCCAGAAAGTACTTCCTCGGGTAGCAGAGAAGGCTGGACGATTCAATGTGTTTCTTTAGTCATTAAAAAATCAAGTATTCTAACTATTGACTAAAAGTTGTTTTAAAAAAACCTTAAAGCTACATCCATCGTAGAAAAGACTGATTTGGACAAAAAACATCAGTGGAGGCTAAATTGATCTCCAAATGTTTCCCTATCAATTGGTTATTAATTGCAAGGATAAAAATAGTAAGTGCACAGTGGCGGTCATGGACAGCTCCCTGCCTGGGCGATCAGAGTGACCGTCCCCAACAAGCAGCGGTGGACGGTCTGGGCCTCTGGATGTGACACCTTGAGAAGGACAAGTCACTGCCATGCAGAATTCCAGCCAGCGATGTCTTTATTACCTGAATCTAATCATGAGGACCCAGGCCGAGCGATTCTTTTGGAAACGAAAGGCCTGTATCCTCTCAGAATGGGAGTGTCGGGATCAAGAAAGGCTGAGTAAATGATCCATGTTCCGGATGAGAAACAGAGACACGACAAATAATTGCAACGCAGGATCCTCCACTGAATCCTGCACTGGAGGGGTAAGTGGGACGGAGGGCGTTTTGGGAAACTGATGTCCTCCGTGTTGGAATGCGGTCTCTCTGCAGATAAAAAGTATTTTATCAACAGTAAATTCCTTGGGTTGATAACTGAACTGTGTTTTATTCAAGAGAATGTCCTTGTTCATAAGAAATACACACCGAAATACTGAGAGGCAAAGAGGCATGATATTTGAAACCTACTTTCAAAAGGTCCAGATAAAATTATGTGTGTGTGCACATGTACAAAGTCACTTCCTGTGAGACTGAGAAAAAGAAAGCGAGAATATGATAAAGCAAATGTAGCCAAATAGTAGGAACGGATGACTCAGAGTAAAGGGCCTGTGGGAGCACTCTGAATTATTCTCGCAATGTTTTTGTAAATTCGAAATTATTGTAAAGTAAGAAGTTTTTAAAAATTCGGGAAGGTGCTAAGTGGTGTTGAGGAAATGAAGAACCAAATTTAGGTTGCCTCCGGCTGCCGTTAAAGCCCCAGATGAAAATGGGGGCGGCTGCGGGGGCGAGCTGGGGACAGAGAGACTTCCCCATGGTTTAGAGGGACGAGTTAAATATGAGGACATACATTTCTCTTTCGCTGCTGTCACTTGGACTCCATAGGCTCTATGGGGGCTGGCGGCACTGGGGACAAGAAGTACACAGGCAATTAGTGCCGACAAATGTGACTCTTCTCAAAACTGAGCTCCCTGAGAGACTGAGATTGTCCGGCAAGGGGTCATCACCCCCGCCAAACCTGGGTGCTTTATGAATGATAAGACTAAATAAATTGCAAATTATTATCACAAAAGAAGGCATTCTGTAACATGCTGACTTTATCGTGGATCTGAGTCCAGTCTCAGTCCTGGCAACGGACCAAGCACAGAAACACCAGCAAACATTGTACCTGAAGCATTTGTTGAGATGCCAGGTGTCCAGGTATCAGTTAGGACAACGAGCTAAACTGAAAGTAACAATCAAGTTTTTGTTCTCTTACTGCCTCAGGGCAAGCAAGAGGCGAATAAAGGGGTGCCGACTCCCCACTGCTCGACTTCCCCCACAGAACGGTGCCAGGCAAGGGGATCAGGTGGATGGAGCACAATGTGACAATAGTCTCACTGCTGAGTAGCCTGCACTGAGGGCTGCTGCTCCTTTTCCCGCTCTGCTCTTTTCTCATGTTTACCTTTTGCCCCTTTGGTGTCTACATTAATTCATTTGAGTGTCTAAATGAAGATAAGAAGAAAGCTAGTTAATAACCTAAAAGTTCTTCTTTGCTGTTAGAAATACTGGCCCCTGTTCAAAAACAGCCATGAGACTTGGTTCATGTGACGCCTAGAAGGACCTGGAGAAGTGTCATTCTGCTTAATCTGTCGCTGGCGGCTCTTGAGGTCACTCACATTGGTGCATGAGGCTGCTGCCCTCCGTCCGAGAGGATGTCTGGCCTTTGCTTGGCCACAGCCTCCAGGGGGGCCATAGGACTGGGGGTGAGATGGGGCTAGAGCATCTTCCTCCTGCGTGGCCCCCACCTGCCAGCTCCCAGGAGTTAGAACCAGCCAGCCTTGGTGGGCTGGACAATTCTGAGCACGAACATGTCCACTCACGATAAATTTATGGGGAACTTGATCACACACACAGGATAAGAGATGAAGCCTATCGTAAGCCGATACTTAATGAAAAGGGGAGGTTTTGCCGTTCTGTAGAAAACGTTTGCAGCTCTCACGTTGGAGTGTTTCACCAGCTCTGCATTTGGGATGGTGGGGCCACAGGCGTCTCTGCCTTTTCCCCTCAGAACGACTGAGTCATAAGATGTACTTAAATAAATCAGTGGATTTATTTGGAGAAAATATTCTGCATGCTAACTTAAAGAAAACACAGATACGAAGACGAAAAATAGGAAGAAGTCAAAGGGGTACTATCTGATACTTTGAATTCCAGTAACTCATATTTTGTACATAAAATGAACTGATTTTTATTGTTTTCTTCTAGTCTTTTATTATTCTCAAACATCGATGACAAAGAGGTAACTTTGATGGATTTTGCTGTAGTACAGAAAATAAAAATCTAAATAACGTATTCTTCCTATTTATTCAGTCGCTACGCATTTATGTTCATGGCCAACACGCTAATTTTGAAGTTGGCTGAAAGTAACATGTAGTTCACAATGATAAGTTGAGCGTCTACAGTTCTCATCATCACAGCCCGAAACCAAGCGTAAGACCTATTATTCAAAGCACCGTACAAGGAAACCAGTTTTTCTGCAGAACATAAGTAGGTGTATTATCTTCCGGGAAGAGATGGGGAAACTGAGGCTTTGAGAAGCTAAACAGTTCACTGGGAGTCACCCAATAAGTGGCAGAGGCAGGATTGGAACCCAGGCCCGTCTGACTCCCCTGTCCATGATTGGTTCTGTGATCTTAAACTCAGCTGGTCTGAAAAGCTCATCTCTGTGCAGCGGAGGTGACGATAATGCCGTCATCCTTGTGACCAATCTGCTAGGGGAGCCTGTTCTCTTCCAGCCTTCCTGTAAGCAAGGCGTCCTCAGGGTGGTCCAGGACGTCACTTATTGGCTGGCAAAGAGGCCCAACTGGGGCAATATGTAGATATAACACGTGAGTTTCATGTGATGGAGGTGGGGGAGCCCTAGAACCCCCCAACTGCTGCTTATCTGAGGCATGCTTACGTGTTCTATTTCATGGCAAAGGAGCCTGTTTTGGTTTATTTTAGGTGGGGAGGGACGGACGGAACTCAGGGTGGTTGTGAAGGAGATTAAGAAAAGTAAGGCTAGATTCAGGGTGGACTGGGTTTTAGAGTTCACGGGGTTAATAGAATCTGAATTTAGGAAAAGTTATGCTCTGCTCCTCGCCTAGAATATTGTGGTGGTGTGGTGTGTGTGTGTGTGTGTGCGTGCAAATGTTAAAAAAAACCAATTTAAAGTTATCTATTCATGATAAAAGTTAATGTCTGTGAGGCTCTCATGAGCTGGGCCCCTTTTTCGTTATCAACATCAATTTAACACTCTCAGAGAAGTTGTTAGACTCAACCTCCTCTGCCATTGCTGTTATAATAGAAATAAACGCCATTTTCCTCTGGTTGTAAATTCAGCTTTTAAAAAAAGAACATTAGCGAGACCCCGCCTATAAAGGATCCCCAAAATGATGTGATCACCACTTCAGCCGAGAAGATTAATATCAATGAGACTGTGTCCCGGCTGTGGGTACAAATGATTCATAAGTATGGGCTCAAAACAAATACTTTTGCTCAAAACTTCATTGCTGAGATTATGGGGAGCATTCTTCATTTTAGTGTGGATGTGTTGACAGCCCGATCCAGGACTTGAGGTACCTGCCATCATCCCCCATTTGATGGTGGTCAGCACCTGACCCTCGGGCGTTTATTTGGGGTGGTGGCAGAGGGGCTGGTGTGACTGTCAGAGCTGGCAGAGCTGTCGAGGAGAAACAACTTCAAATCATTTTAGTTTTGTGGGGCCCCTGAGCTTGGCAAAGCCCTTCAACACAAGCTGGCTAGGAAGCTGTTCACCTTCCCTAGTCGGCCCATTATTCCCAGAGTATCCGCTTATGTGTAGTCTGGTGACCTTGGACTAGCACGTTAGGTGCCAGTCAATATTACTAGTGACATGCTTCTTCTGAGCTACACCTGATTATTGTTAAGCCAGAAAATATTAAACACCTTGGAAGAATTTCCAAGACACAAGAGTCTTGTAACCATGAGAATAATCCTGTGCCACCCCTCGCTCTCCGCTCCCACGACTTGACCTTCAGAGGTGGCTGTATTCATTGCAGCCCTGTGCTCGAGACAGTGTTTGGTTTGAGCATTTGGTTGGAGGTAGGAGGCCCCCCCTCCCTGCCTACGGTTTTGAGGTGGTGGATGCAGATGGTTTTGCCCACAGAGTGGGTGGCTGCTTTGAAGAGGAGAGATCCTGATTCTGTTTCGGACCCACCTCTGGGCTGAGGTGTTGAGCTCAACCCTGCGGCTCCACTCCGCCTGCAGCTGGTGCTCCTGCCGAGCCGCCTGTCTCATGCGATGTGCCGCACTGTAGCGATAAGGGAGAAATCTGCACCTTCTCGTTAAGCAGCGTGGAAGCATCCCACGCTTTTTCTGCAGCAGCGTGTGTAAACTGTCTTCTGGAAAAAGAACTCACGCATCTCAGGGTCACTTAAGTACAACCCTGACAGTTTGCTGGTTACAGCGGTTCCCCAAATGAGAGAGGGAAATGATCACTGACTGTGCAGCGAAGATTAGGGAGCTTTGGAACTATAAAGGTTTGAAATCGAGCAAAGATCTCCTGGCACACTGAGCTGAGTCATAGGTGGTCTGGGTCCTCTGAGCAGCATGTGTCGAGATGAGATTAAGCGTGTGTGGTTTTATTAGGGGACACTGCTGCGTGAGAACTAGAGAAGGCCGTGTCCTGCCCCACGCTGCAGTCTCTGAAAGGTTCCACAGGGCTGCTGGGGCTCGCTTGTGTCTCCTGGGACCAGGCCTGCCTGGGCCGTTAGCTGGGAGCGTCCCCGGGGGAGCCTGGCCTCCTGCAAACACAGCGATGATGGGTTTCCAGGTGCGACATCTTGAGCCTCTGTGTGACACCTTACGGGGCCGCGGTCCACTTCATCGAGCTTCCGTCTCCTGAGCTTAAAATGGAGCACTTCCCTTCATTAAATGCCTATTTTGTCCCAGGTTCTGGAGTCACAAAGGGCTGCCAGCGGGACACAGAGGAGGGGCCGTGTCCCCGGCAGCACAGATGGCTTCGCCTGCCAGCCTCCCTCGACAGAGCAGCGTTTTGCGGGCTCGCCGGCACGCGAGCCCACAGCGAAGCCAGAGTTAGAGCAAAGCCAGAGGTAGAGCCCCGCTCCACGGGCGACCCAGCCCCCGGCCTTTCATGCCCTCTGTCCCCCTGCTATTGGTCCAGATCGCAGACTGTGGCCCAGCTCTAGCTATTGGCAGCTCCCATCGTGCAAGGACAGTGCGTCTTCTGTGGCCTCCTCTCCGGAGCACTGTTTTATCTTCCCCTGACAAAGCACAATTCCGACATGTTCCTTCTTGCTCCTCTGCCAAGTCTGCAACAGGAGGGACGGACACGCACGCCCGCATGCAGCGAAAGTGAGGGTCCGCCTGCCATTTCGCTTTCGTGCAACGGGGTCTCCAGTGTCTCTGGTGTCCCTCTTCTCTGCTTAGCGAGGGTCTCATGCTTCTTGAGGGGCAATGTCGCATGTGCGTGGGGGCCAGAGCCAGCCTGCCTACTTGCCTCTGAGTTTGCTCTGTACCTGCTGGCAATGTGACCTGGGACACATTGTCCAAGCTCTCTGTGCCTCGGTCTCTATTTGTAAACTGGTATATAATACCAGTTATTAACTGTTTTGAGGTTTGAACGTGGTAATACAAGCAAGCTCTTAGTACAGTGCTCAATAAATGTCAGCTATTATTAGATCGAACCACTTAGAACTGCCATTTTCTAAATCAGAAGTCATTGAATTTTGACAGTTTCATATGGTTCAATGGAAAATGATCATCCGGCAAAGCCTTGTGGTTTGAAAACTCCCTTAGCGTCCGTGACTCGCTGGGCCACGGAGCAGCTGGGGTGGGCTGCTCCCACCTTCTGGCCAGGACTCAGCATGTCTTCCTCCAAAACCTGTTCGCTTGAAGAGAAGGCGGGCCTTAGGTGGGAACAAAAAGGCTGGCTGCCTCTCATCTGTCCTCTCTGTCTCTTCACAGCCATCAGTGTTCACCAGGGTGACGTTAACCGCCTGAGGCCGCCCTGAGGTGAGTGCTCTGCTCGTGAGGGTGGACGGCCATCTCCCCTTCACAGAGCAAAATGGGCCACATCAGGAGGACTCCTGTTACTTCAGAGATGACCATTGGTCCATGTATTAGTGTTCTCCAGAGAAGCAGAATCAATAGGATGGGTTGATCTATCATCTATCTATCTATCTATCTATCTATCTATCTATCTATCTATCTAGCTAGCTAGCTAGCTAGCTACCTACCTATCTATCATCTATCTATTACCTACTATTTGTCTGTATATTTATCATCTATCTATTATCTATCTATCTATCATCTATTATCTACTATTGTCTGTATATCTATTATCTATTATCTATCTATCTATCATCTATCTATTATCTACTATCTGTCTGTATGTCTATCATCTATCTATCTATCTATTGTCTATTATTTGCATGTCTATCTATCATCTATCTATCTATCTATCCATCTATCTATCTATCTATCGTCTATCTAGAGATTTATTCTAAGGGCAGTTTCAGGATCTGCTATCTACAAGTGGGAGGCCCAGGAAAGCCAGTGCTGTAGTTCCAGACCAAACTCAAAGGTCTGAGAATCTGGGGAGCCAACAGTATAAGTCCCAGTCTTAGTCCGATGGCAGAAGACAGATGTCCCAGCTCAGCAGTCAGGCAGCAAGAGAGAGAGAGAGAGAGAGAGAGAGAGCGCGCGCGAGAGAGGGCTCCTCTCTTCTTCCCTGTCCTCCCCCTCAGGCTCACCCTGAATCAGAGGCATCCCATCCCCATAGGGAAGGAAATCCGCTTATTCAGCCTACTGACTCAAATGCTAATCTCTTTCAAAAATGCCCTCACCGATACACCCAGAAGTAACATTTAACCAGCTATCTGGGCATCCTGTGGCCCAGACAATTGACACATCAAATTAACCATCATAGTCCAGGTAGATTTACCTGTGGTGGTGTTGATTCAGTTAAGAACCTATCTCTGTGAAAATGGTCTGCCTTCTAGGAGACCATGGGGGGAGTCCTTCAACGCCGGCTGAGGAGCGAGAGGCACTCCTTCCAAGAACCATCTCAGGTCAGTGCGTGGGCAGGTATAGCACAGTGAGGGAGGAAGGGCCCTCCAATGGTGGACTGAGACCCTTGCCCTCACATCTGCGGGAATGCCTAAAGTCACAGGTACTCCTGGAGGTCCAGGCATTCCCTTCCCAAAGCCGCTGTTAAAATACCAATGTGTAACTGCACACGGGAGGAAGTTTAGTATGACAAGGGAAAAAACACTGGACTTAAATTGCGGAATTAGTTATTCCTGGCCCTGCTGTGCGAGCATCCTACCTTTCTAGAGCTTCACCTGTGACATGAGGGTCTGGTACCAAAATCAGGATGGCCGGTATACCTCACCACCAAACTCATCTCTGCCTGATGAGCTCACACTCCTCCGAGCACCGCTGGGAGGATTAGTTCCAAGGCCACGCCCACAGAGCGGTGGGGCAGTGGGCCACTGTCTGCTAGTGACACCTGCCAGGAAGTGGCAAAAACGAAGGCGGGGGAAGAGGCTCAGCCCAAATGGTTGGTTATCTGTGGATCTTGTTCTGGATAATTCCTAAGGATTCTTTCCGTTCTATTGTCTCTTGGTTGCTTTATTTGATCCTTGTAAAGACTCAGGCTCTGAGAAAATGAGAAATAAGCTGACGATATAGAAAATTCTGGAACGGATACAAGAAGTTCTGGAAAACCAGCCCCTTCACTTGGGCAGCTTGCTGGAGTGGGAGGATGCCCAGGTCCTACTCAGGTCACTGACACGTCCTAGGAGGAGGAAGGATCAGGCTCTTGGGACAGTGGCTGGCCGAAGGGGCCTTGTTCTTTCATCATCAAAGCAGAAGGGGCTGGACCCGGTGGCAGCGGGACCTCCCAGCCTCATTCCCTTTGCCATTCCCAGAGCCATCCACAGCCACCCTTCAGGGACACCATTCCATTCACTCATGTTCTCTCTCCTTCTCTCTTTCTCACTCCACCTTTCTCTCTCCTGTTTCTTTCACAGTACCATTTCTGCTTTTTCTTCTACATTTCTGACCATCTTAAATCACTTTCTTTTTGGCTCTTTTTTTTTTCCATCTCCACCCACTTCTCTATCTCCCCCAACTAAATTTTGCAGAGAAAATAATTATACATTCCCGGACACACTCATCACAGGCCCCCGATGACTACAGGCAGGGCCATTGCATCGATTCCATGAAGAACGGTCTTGTTAGTAGTTATGTGAGAAAATGAGAGCTGCAGTAGATTAACATCAGTTGGCTTCACCCTTCCCTTCACCCTTCATCGTGTTTAGAAATAACCTTGCAGCTTCTCTGGGCCAGTCTTCATTTTTCTGTCGAGAAAACAAACTGAAAGAGTATAGCGATTTGCCCAAAGTCAGTCTGGTTAGTGGTAGAGAAGGGCTATTAAACCCAAGTCTAAAATCTGCGCTATTTTTTTTTTCTATTTTGATGCCAAAACCAATATCTAATAAATAATCATTATATGGACATAAGAATAAGGGCAGTCAGTATATTTAGTGTTTTTGAGAGTGGCCTTATTATACAAAAATGGATCGGGCTATGGTTTCAGGACCTTGTGTATTTCAGTTTCTAAGGAATACCATCTGTCCTGACCAGGTCTCCCCTCGCTGTCTAGGTCCTCATTACCTTGACTGCAAGGTAGGCTGACAGCTGGAAGTGTCTGGCCCCCTGACTCAGTTCACAGATGTCATAAATATTATCTTCCTGTTATGAGAAGGCTCATTACACACTGACTACTGGACATCTTCCAATTTTATGACTTTCCAAATTATCTGCATCAGCACACAACCCCCACGAACCATTTCCAGGTACATGACACCATAAAATATAACCTAAACTAACTTGGTGAACAGCTCCATACCCTGTAGCTGAATTTTTGCTAGCTAATATTTGCACAACTCATTACTACCCATTTTATGTGTTTAGACAGCTTATCGCTCATTTCTCCCTGTAATTAGCATTTCATTTAGATGCAATCTTTTCTCTGCTATCTGACACCGCCCCTCAGGCCGGGGCTTGGAGCAGTCTCTTATCATGTACTTGTTCAGGGGGTGAACGACTTGTGCCAGGCTGCCTTCTGGGTTCCCTAAGGCAGTGACTGTGTATTGCAGAATAAGTCATAGCTAACAGTTTTTCTTTCTCGTAAGACTCTCTCTACCTGCTTGAGAAAACAGTAAGCCCCTCCTCTTTCAGATGTTTTTGTAGTTTGCGAAGGCAGTAGCCCCCTTATCAGTCTACCCAGAACTGCTGTGATGGACTCTACAGAGAAACATAGCTTTAAAGCTTTCTTTGCCTCGTCAAAATTATATACTATATATCTTTACTCTATTTCATGAGAATCATTTCTGGAGGAGGTATGGGGCGGAATACGTGTTCAAGAACATTATGAGTGGGCCAAAGCCTACTTTGTCACAGAAACACTTTTGTGACAGTTTATTTTCTGGGGGAATCCCTTTGGCATCTCTATCAGTTTGCTAGGACTGCCATAAGAAAATATGACAGAGCAGGTGGCCAAACAACAGAAATTTACTTTATCACAATTCTAGAGGTTGGAAGTCCAAGGTCAAGATATCTTGACAAACCAGGAGAATCAGGTCTATAGCTATTTGGCCTTCTAGCTATTATCCACTGATAGATAAATGGATAATGAAAATATATATATATATATATAATGGAATATTATTCAGCCTGATAAAAGAAGGAAATCCTGCCATAAGCTACAATATGGATGAACCTGGGGGACACCATGCTAAGTGAAACAAGCCAGTTGCAGAAGGACAGATGCTGTGAGATTGCATGCACATGAGACATCTGGAGTGGTAAACTCATAGACACGAGAGTGCGGAGGTGGTTATCAGGGCTGGGCAGGGGGAGGGGGAAGCAGGGAGCAGCTGTTCAACAGGCACAAAATTTTGGCTCTGCAAAACGAAGAAGCTCTAGACATCTGCTGCACAACGTCACGCCTACACTTCACGATGCCGCACTGTACACCTAAAATTGCGTTAAGAGACTGGATCTCACATTAAGTGTTCTAACCACAGTGAAAAAAGAAGGAAAGAGAGAGCATACTTCTAGCATTCCAGTGGCTCCCTTCCTCCCCATCACAGTCAATCCCTCCCTGCCACCCCAAAACCATAAATTAACTTATTTGGCTTCATATGCCCAGAATTCCAAAGAATGTATTCTTTTGCATCTGGCTTCAACATGATGTCTTTCGGCTTCATATGTGTGAGATCACCTCTCCCGCCGCATCGTCCATTCGTTGTCATTGCCATGTATTATTCCATTGTGTAAATTCCACTCTGCTGGTGAAGGATTTTGAGGTTGTTTCCAGCTTTTGGCTTTGGTGAGCAGTGCTGCTATGATTGTTCCTGTAAGTAGGTGTGATACTTTGGATGAAAAAAAACAAAAACAAAAATGAAAAAGACAAAACAAAACCAAACCCAAAAGGATATTAAAGCTTTCCCTATTCCCCCAAAGTTTCAAATGGTTCCAGCCCACATCGGGACCTAAGCGAAGCTGAGAGGCACTAGGAAGACCGGAGAGGCTACCTGCACAGGTGCTTAGAACACCTGCTGGTCTTCAGTGCTGAGACCCCTGGAACCAGCTGGCTCCCAGGAGGGATTTTATTTGTGCACCAAAGAGGGATTCGTTAGAAGGGGAGCTGCCTCCTTTCCTTTACAAGCAAAGAAAAATCATTTCTCTGTTCCTCATCTATGGGGTATCAGACAACTTGTATAGCAAAAAATATCGGCTCTTACGCTGCCTCTTGGATGAGTGCTGAGGTGGGGGGTGGGCACATACTCTTCACCACAAGGTGTCTAATAAGAAACCCGAATCTGACCCAGAACATCTCGTGGACACGTTCAGGATAAAATGAACAAAAATGAATATAAAAACCCAGCAGGAGGCACAGTTGCTCCTCTATACTTTTCCTTCTCCTCACCGAGGAAATGTTTTTCTAGAAACCTCTTCTAGAATTTCCCTTAGGTCTCGTTGGCCAGAGCAACAACCTCTGCATCGGAGGCAGGGAGGCCAGAGAAGGTAAGGCACAGAGAAGTAGCCGCTGTGCAGACAACTGACATCAATTGTTTCCATGTGCTGTTAGCATTAACCGTGACGGATACGGTCTTTCAACAAAATCTATGTATTTGGTCAATTTTAGAAAATTCATTACTTTTCATCCAGGGCTCAACAATATTAAATTTTATTACCTGTTCCAATTTAATTTGTATTACACCGAAAATTACACAAGGAAAAGTTGCTCTGAAAGAAGGGTACAATATGGATGGAAACGGTGACACAATAACTCTTCTGAAAAAAGCCCAGGCTGGTGGCAGTCCTGCTGGACTCTGAGCTTGCAAGACCAAGCCAAGGATACACTCTCCCTGGTGGCAGCTGATCTCTGCTTGTAGCTAAGGTCGGTTCACTCACCCGAGATTAACGTCTAGCAATTAAAATATTGTTACAGTATAAGTGAGACATATGTCTCTCTATCAAATTAAAATAATTCACCTGATGGATTATTTATGTCAGAGAGGGCTCTGAATGGTGCTCTAAGTGAAAGATCTCTGAGATGTTCCCTGTTCCTTGATTGTGATCAGAAGCAGATGCAAATCACTAGGCTTGCATCTTCCCTGGCCACGGCCGTGTTTATCACAAGGGAAGACTAGAGAAGGCTTCACACCTTCTCTGAAGAACAAAAACAAAGACATTGGTAACCTAGAACATACACACACATTGTCTCTCACATACACACACTTATACACTCATGTGCACACACCCGAACACACTCACACACTCTTTGTCTTTCTCTCTCACCATATTCTAAACCACCAAAGAGAAGGGCAGGGCTGTGGCTTGATGTATTCAGTTTGAATATATTCTAAAATTTTCTAGCTTCTTCGTCCCTCATTGCACAGATCTGAATATAATATATCAACTGTAATTTGGACGGATTAGAAGAGAACAGAACCAGCATCTCCCTTTCTTAAAAACGTAAATCTATTCGTACAACATAATTTCAAATTTATTCTCGGATGCTTCACACTGTGTCTATGATCTCCTAAGACCTCGGGGTTTTGTTTTTTAATCATTGCTATTGCCAAGCCATGTCTCCCCAGTGATACTCAGGTAGGCAGTTGCGTTTTGGACTTGTCTCCATCTCTTCTTCTCTCTCTCTCCTTCTCTTCCGCTTTAGCTGATTTCTCCTTGATCTCTCTCCTATGCTCCAGACTCAACTGCACCTGCTAAACTAACAACTGCTTTTGTATTTCTACTGGGCATCTGCAACATTCCATTTTGTGCTCATTTAGACAGAGCTCCTGACCAGTGTATTAAAGGCGGAAGTAATGGAAGTCAGTTCCAGGCCAAAGCTTCTAGGAACTGGTGCTTCACCCTCCTGCATTCCCTACCAAAGGGACCACGGGTGCCTTGTCTTCCAGAGGTGCTGAAGTTTTGAGTACTGGTTATGTAATTATATTTCTTATCCTTTGAATAGTTTTATGTGCATCGATAGTCAGACATATGACAGTGTTTTATGTTGTGCCTAACTGCTAACTATCATACGTCTCCAGTCTTTCAATAGTTCTATAATGTAATTTATTCTTTCTAGAATATTTTAAATTAATGTTGTTGTTTGACTAATGCCAAAGAACATCTTCTACTTAAAATTGAAACTATTTCTGGTGTAAGACTTGGGTAAATATGTTAAGCAGTAAATGATTTCTTTGATTTGTTTTTGGATCTCCTCCGTTATTGGTGGAATCACACTGAACATTTTTGGCTGTCTTTAAGAGTCAAGATATACAAGAGCTTAAGGGTTAAGTCTCTTGCAGTTGCTGTTATGATTCATGAACAAAAATGCTTTATATTACTGCTTTCTAGGTTAACTACTGTAACATAAAAGACCGTGTCAGGCTTTGGCCACCTGTGACTACATCGCAGTGTGACACCTGTTTGGACAGCAAGATGATAATTTCCAGTTTTCTCAGATCATTGCATGACATCCTGCCACCTATGAATCATTCTCTATGTTGAGGGAAAACTAGGAAGAAAAGAAAATAAACTCTTAATCCTTAGCCTATTAGCCAAAGTTTTGTCATCATATTTAATTGTGGGCCGTCTCTACAAAATTTTCTTTTTGATACCCAGTCTATCAGTGACAGAACTGAATGTACTGAATTGATTGGCTAGAAGAAATATGAGAAAAATAAACCATGTCTTCTCATGTTTGTCTTTGAGCGTCTTCATCGCCCATTGCCTTATGGCTGAAAACTAGTTAGAGATAAGGTTTTCAGAAAAATTCAACTTTGTAAGGCAGCCAACAGAGCACTATATTTCCATCTCGTGGTATTACATAAATTATTAACTTTATCAGCAAGGGTAAGAAAAACAAAGACTCGCGGAGTGTTTAATTACTCTTCATGTGTGAATTCCTTCTCCTCTATCATGTCATTTGGCTCTGTAGCCAGCTCATCCCTGCGTTGGTGACTTTGCTCCTACTCCACCTGTGCTATACCTACCTTTTATGCATCGTCTGTGGTGTTTTCCTGCTACAGTAGCAGGAGCAGGTCTGCTGCTTCAGAGATTATAGGCTGCAGACTCTAAAATATTTATTATTTGGTCCTTATAGAAAATGCTTGCCAATCTGGTTCGCATAAAATTCATGAAGTCTAGAATGAAAATTGACATTATTAGAATCACTCTATTTCCAAGTTTTTATGTGATAACATAAGTCTCCCCTACCTCTTTATCTTCTGTTTCTAGAACTCTCAGTCTAAAGCAAATAACGCATGTTATTTTCAATTCATTCAAGTTTATTTAAAGTTAAGAGAAGAGGTAAATGTCCAGTTACCCCTGGGATGAATGCTATGGGAACTCTCAAAAATGTACAACAAAAATACCACTAAGTGGTAGTAAATATTTTAGGCCTGAAATATTTCGGAAATTTTGTTGCACGTTCTTGGAAACAAGTCGTGAATGTCGCTGAGTCGTCAGGCAGGCCATCCCATTTGGCCTTTGCTAGACAACAGTGAGCATTACCAAGAAGCTCTCCACATCCCCTTTTCATCCCTCGTACAAAACAAATTTAACCTAATAAACATGACTCACACCTAGACTCTATTACTTTCCAGCTTTCTTTTTTGCCCTATTAAAAACAGAGTAGTAATTTTTTTGGTTACTGCTTTAAGAATGAGTCTGATGGCAAACTCTAAAACAAAATCATTTTCTTCCTTTAAAGGCATCTATAAATTGTTTAACTTATGACCATACATTTTGCATTATGCTGGATGTTAGCAAAATAGGTGAGTTTAAAAGCGGGGAGGGGTCAAGACGACCAGGAGGAGTTCCAGAGACTTCAACCATCCTGATAGAAGGTCTATTCGGTAGGGCTCAGAGGCAGAGCGTGTCAAAACTGGAGAGAAATGACCTATTTTCTGCTGTCTGAAGGAACCTTGTGAAGATGAGTGTAAAGTGATGGGTTTAAGGAAGAATTTGCCCAAAGGACAATGATTCTCTGGAAAGAACTAGAAAGGATATCTAAATTTGTTGGGGAACTTTAATCTTGTGAGTTCTCTCAAAATAGAATCCCAGCTATCTGCTTCAGCAGGTTTAGCTGAAAGTGCTCACATACCCCGTCCCTACCCCGACCACAAGAAAATCTTCTTGTGGTGAGTCTGGACTAACCTTTGACAGTGGGCTGAGTTGTGCAGATAAACTGATCTTTGAGCAAGAAGTATAGATGCACCTTGACTCATCAGCTGTGGAAAAGGCATGGTCCCTGAAGATGACTAGGAAATAGACTTAACTCTTAGTGCCTTAGTTTCCTAGAGCTGCTGTAATAAATTATCGCAAACTGAGTAGGTTAAATTAATATAAATGTATTCGCTCATTGTTCTGGAGACTAGGAGTCCAAGATCAAGGTGTCAGCAGGTTTCTGTTCGGGGGTTCTGAGGCAGAACGCATTTCCATGACTCCCTCTCGGCCTCTGATGGCTGCCAGCAGTCCATGGAATTCCTTGGCTCGTACATGCATCACTCTAATATCTACTTTTGTCTTCCAATGAAGTTCTCCACTTTGTGTCTGTGTCTGTGTTCGAATTTCCCTCTTCTTAGAATGACATCAGTCAATATGGTGGACCCCATTCTAATCTAGTGTGACCCTGTCTGACAAAGACTTTATCTCCAAATAGGGCCACACAAGTACCGGGGGTAGGGAGGGGTGGGTAGGACTTGAACATATCTTTTTGGGGGATAAAATTCTACTAGCTACACTTAGCGTGGCTTTGTCGGGGAGGCCTGTGTTGGTGAGGCAGGCGGTTTTTCCTATCACCTGCAGAAACGCCACACTCAGCATGTGCTGTGCGTGTTTGTGCTTCTGGAACCCGGCACAGTCTGGGAAGTCGCCCTCCCCTCCTCTCAGTGACACTCTCCACTTCCCCTTTCTTCCAGTCTCCCCTTCCTTCTTTCTCCCAGCAAGGGTTGGGTCCAGGGTCTGGTCAGAAGCTTCCAAGCTGCCATCAGCTGATGTCTTTGCATTGCCCTCTTGCCTTTGGAGAGAGCAGGAGACACGAAGAGTGGAATGAAATTCTAAAGACTTTGCCAAATGACTGGAACTTTTACCCCGTAGCTTGTGGTCTATATTTTGCGATACAATCGACCCTTGAATAATTCAGGGATTAGGGGAGCCCACCCTCACACAGATGAAAATCCATGTATAACTTTCGACTCTCCCAAAAGTTAAGTTGTCGCTTGGTATTTGTGGGGTGGGAGTTGGTTCCAGGACCCCCGTGGTAACCCGAATCCATGGGTGCTCAAGTGCCCTGTGTAAAATGGCATAGAACGATGCACACAGTCAACTCTCTAAATCCACAGACTCCCAACTGTGGATCTAAAACAGCGCAGGTATTTATTAAAAAAAGAAATCCCTGTGTGAGCGACCGATGCAGTTCAGACTGGGGTCGGTCGAGGGTCCACTGTAACTAGAAGAGGAAACCACAGTGGTGGCAGAAGCTCTAGCACCGTGTCGCCTGCGGAGGAGTGCGTTTCGGTTCCCACACTCGGAGTCTGAAAGAAAGTAAAGCTGGGATGCGAGATGGCTGCAGTGAGCATCTGTGAAATGTTCCAGAACCCGTGACAGCTCCAAGACACGTGGTGTACGCACAGACACAAGCCATCAGTCGGCGTGAAAGTCAGCTCCCCAAGTGAAGCCTGAGATGGGTCACGAGAGGAGACTCACGGGGCCTTGTCCTTCAGAAGACAGAGCAACCTTAGATTCCAGGTGAATTGAAAGCCAGGATCTAGAAGCTAGTGTTGGCTCAGCTCTACTACTAGTCAGGGGAGGCTCTTGGAAAGGGGCTGGTGAGATCTATCCGAGACACCTCACTTTGTAGGCAGAGTAGATGGAGAGAAAGGTCTCAGGTCCGGGACGCGGCAGAACTGGGATCCTCTGGGCTCGGACTAAAGCTAGTTCTTCCTTCCACCTCCTTCTTTCCAGGGAGAGCTGGAAAGGCCACGGGGTGAAACTCCTGGAAAGGCCAAGGAAGTGGATTCTCTCTTAGAACCTCCAGCAGGAGCTTAGCCCCACCGACGCCTTGATTTGAGGCCTTCTGACCTCTAGAACCGTAAGATAGAAAATTCGAGTCGTTTTAGATCACTGCGTTGATGATCATTTGTTACAGCAGCCACAAGAGGTCACTCATACTGGAAGTTATTTACATAGCTGAAGTTTCCCAAACAGCACACAAAAGTACAAGTATTTAAGGGAAAGATAACAGATGACAAGTGCGTGTCTTAGAAACAATAGTGGCTCAGAAGCCTGGCTCTGGGCTTTGCTTGCCTGCTGCTTTCCGCTCGTCATTGTCACAAACTCATTCTTGCCCTGTTGACAATGCAGAGAGGGTCTGGACATACTGGGTCCCTCCAGATCCTGCCTCATCTCCCTGAGGGCACTGTTGGGCTTAGTCAGTGATCTCCACTGAGCAGGTCTGTTTGGGGGCCCTCAGTGCAGTGTCCGGAAAGGGAGGAAGGGGAGGGTCACTTGCTTTGAGCTTCCCCTGAGGAAAGGATTCTGCCTTGGTTCCAAATAGTCCCATATTCGTAAAAGGAAATCCTACAGATGAAGGGACCTAGGCCACTTGGCGACGTTTAGTTTACCTGCGCCTGAATCTCACATCCACCTTCCTGCCCCCTCAATGCTTACCCAAGAATTCCTTTCAACCATGCACACTCCTCATTTTGCAACGAATTCTGATAAGTTCGATTTTCTTCATTTCCCGTCTTTCCAGAGATCCATTTCCAGTGATGTTTAGTGCCCCTTGTGGACTGGAGTTCCACAGCCTCACTGAGCGGCCCACCGCTTCACACGGACCTGCCGAAGACGCAGCTCTCCCTGCCCGGGTTCAGTCCCCTCAGAGGCCGCCCAGGTGCTGTGGGCTCGGGCGGTGTCAGGGAGGCCTGCACCAGCTCCTCAGCTGCGAGCCTGCAGCGCCCAGCTGTTGAAGTAAGAGCTGGATTTATGAGCACCATAAATCAAAGCTCTACACTCTGTCACTCTTTAATGGGGCCGACTGTGTTTCCAGACTTTGCGTGACGCCAAGCTGAAGAGTTCCTACCCTGACCTCCCAAACCTCCACGAACGTGTTCCCCGTACATTCCTGCCTTTTCCCCCAGGTCCCTCACGCTTCCAGATTAACCAAATATTACGGTTTGGGGTTGTTTTTAAGTTTTCATTTTTAAATAATTGTAGATCCACAGGGAGTTGCAGAGGGGTGCCATGTCCCCTGCCCCCCGGTTCCCCCACTGGTGGCCTTTCCGTCACCACAGTTCCATACTGAGTCCAGGACACTGACGTTCGCGCAGGGCGTGAGCGCTGTTCTGTGTCATTGTGTCACGCGTGTAGATTCCTGTAGCTGGCACCACAATCAAGATGCGAAGTCGTTCTGGCCACACAGTTCTCCCTCACGTCATCCCTTTACGGTCCCAGGCCCCAGAAGCCCTCCACCGTCACTAAGCCCTGCAAATGGGGATCTGTTCTTTATCATTGTCATTTTGTCCTTTCAAGTACCCAAAGAAAATCATACAGCAAATGACCTTTTGCGATTGTTTTTTTTTTAATTTTATTTTTTATCCACTCAGCATCGTGGCCTTGAGATCCATCCAAGCTGTTATGTGTATCAGTGGTTCACTCTGGTTGCTGTGGGTGTGCCACAGCTTGCCGAGCTGTTCACCTGCTGTGGGACATGTTGGTTGCTTCAGTATTTGGCTCTTACAAATAAAACTGCTATGAAAATTCAAGTACAGGCTTTTGGGATAAATGCCCAGGGGTGCTACTCCTGGGTTGTATAGGTAGTGTATGTTAAGTTTTTTTTCTTTTTTTTTTAATAAACTGCTGAAGTATTTTCCAGAATGGCTGTACCATTTTGTGTTTCTACGTGCAGTGTGTGAGAGATCCGGTTTCTCCATATTCAGGCCAGCATTTGGTGTTGTCTCTGTTTTTCGTTTTGGCTGCTCTGGTGGGTGTGTGATGATATTTTATCATGGTCTTAATTTACATTTCCCCGATGACTAATGAGATCGAACATTTTGTCATGTGCTCATTTGCCACCCATACAGTCTCTTTGGTGAAATGTCTCTTTATGTATTTTCTAATTGGATTGTTTTAATTTTTTAACTGTTGAGTTTTGAGAGTTCTTTATGTATTCTAAATATGGGTCCTTTGTCAGATATGTGGTTTGCAACATTTTTCTCCAAGAATTTAGCTTGTCCTTTTATCCTTTGAATGGGACCTTTCACAGACTAAAAATTTTTAATTTTAATGAAGTTCCACTTATCGATTTATCATTTTATGCATTATATTTTTAACGTCATGTCTAGAACTCTTTTCCTAGGTCACGAAAGTTTTCTAGTCTTATTCTCTAAAAGTTTTACAGTTTTACATCTTAATTTTAAATCCATAGTCCATTCCGAGTTAATTTTTGTAACAGCTGTGAATGTTAGCTGGGGCCATTTTCTTTTGACCTGTTGTTACCCGTTTGTTCCAGCGCCATTTTTTTTTAAAAAAAAACCATCTTTCCTTCATTGAATTACTTTTGCACATTTATCAACAGTTTTGAATTTCACTTCTTCTAGAGCACACGGTGCAAATTCAGATGCAATAAAAACATCCACACTGTGGTCTCGAACCTTCCAACCAGCAAGAAGCCACGTTGGGCCCCAACGGCTGTTTCTTATACGTGCTTAGTGAGCTTATTGTGTCATGGAGAGAACCCAATATGAAGAACAAACTGCTCTCCCAGCCGAATGAATACAGGCAATGCACTGGCAGGCTAAGCAGATAGAGAGAAAGAGAGGATTACAGCTTGGAGACCTGAGAACGCCTTCTTACCGAGACACGTCGGGCTAGATGCAAATTTCCTCTGAGGCCTCACACGGCCTGTGTGGGAATGTTTGGTGGGTGCTAAACAGTGCTGGCACGTCACGGGGCCAAGGCCTCAGCGTGCAGCTTAAACCCAGCGAGGCTTCTCCGTCAATAATGCTTATGCAACTGGTGCTCAGAAGATAGAACTGTGGTTTGCAATGCCTCTTGCCTTAACATCTCCACAGAGAAGTGACACAAACGAGCAACTCTATTCTTTTTTTGCACAGTGTATGAGCTGAGGTCAAAGTCAGAAACACGATGCAGTTCATCTGTTTGAGTCATGGGGCCCTGAATTTTCTGTGGGATAAGGTGTGACTTTGTAATGTGAACTTGCACTTGAGAAATCGCTCCTTCAGACAGGCTGTGGCTGACATTCGCTCCTTTGCATAGATATCCTGCTCTGGACTTGGGGACACAGGGTCACCGATGAGGGGCTGGATTGGCCAAGGCGAAGTGCCTGCACGCTTTCTGCTGAGGGATTTGACTGATCGTGAAACACGGTGGTTCTCGGCTGGCCTCTGGAATCCACCAGCAGTCAGCTCTGTGGCGACCGCCATCAGCCTCTGCTCCGACCCAGAGTGAATATCTGTTTAAAACACGCTCTTGGCAATATTATATGTGGGCAAAAGGTTAAAAATGTGGACGGCCTGGCAGGTGGTCAATTCAAGGACCCAGGTGCAATTTAATTATTCCTCATGAAACAAAATCTAGGAAAGAAGAGGAAGAATGTTCACTGGGGAGAATGAAATGGAAGGACACTGAAGGAGAAAAGAAGTCACAAAGACAGCTGCTTCGTCTGAGCCTCCGAGGGTCCAGGCACGGCACACGGGGTGCTGTGCTCACCTGTCACAAATAATCTGTAAATTCACTCAGGACTCCTGCTCCAACATGTCTCCTGCAGCTTCTACGTGTTTGTCATATTTATTGAGTTCACTCCATGGGTCTAATGAACAGGCTGCCGGCCATGAGGTAAGGGGCTGACGTAGTGTGATTAGGAAAGATGTAGATTTTGAAAACCAAATTAGAATTTTTCCGGTGCTTCTTTTCATTGTGGTGAAATACACAGATAAAATTTACTACCTTAATCATTTTAAGAGTGCAGTTAGCTCAGTGGTTTTAAATACTTTCATGTCTTCACCATCGTCCATCCTTTTTATCTTGAAAAACTCTGTAGGAAACTCTAGTTCTGTTAAACACTAACTGCCCATTTTCCCCTCCCTCGAGCCCCGGGAAACCACCGTTTACTTTCTGTCTTTATGATTTCGATTACTCTCAGTACCTCGTATGAGTGGAATCATACAGTATTTGTCTTTTCATGACTGGCTTATTTCACTAAGCTTAATGTCTTCAGGGTTCATCCATGTTGTAGCATATTGCAGAATTTGTTTTCTAAGGCAGAATAATATTCCATCGTATGACTATATCACATTTCGCTTGTCCATTCATGAGTTGATGGACACTTGGGCTGCTTCCACACCTGAGCTGTTGTGAATAATGCTGCTATAAACATTGATATACAAATATCTTTTCCAGACCCAGCTATTGATAATTTGGGGTAAGTGCCTGGATCACAAGCTGGAAAACAAGGTAATTCTGTTTTTTAATTTTTTGTGGAAACTCCATACTGTTTTCCATAGTGGGTATACCATTTTACATTCCCACCAACACTGTACAGATGTTCCAATTTCTTCATACCCTCTCCAATACTTGTTATTTTGTGATTTTCAAAATAGTATCCATTCTAATGGGTGAGGTGGTATCTCATTGTGGCTTTGATTTGCATGTCTCTAATTATTAGTGATGTTGAGCATCTTTTCATGTACTTATTGGCCATTTGTATATCATCTCTGGAAAAAACATCTATTCAAGTTCTTTGTCCATGTTGATTTTTAAAAAAATTATTGAGTACCAAGTTATACTTTGAAAGAGATGATAAAGCTGTTTTTTTTTTTAAAAAAAATCTTTAAAAATTAGTGTGGCTCAAGGAGCTAGGCCTGAAAGAGGAGGCTAAAAATCTGTGCCAGCCTCAAAACTAAGTTGTCTTTTGAGATTAAGCTAATAACGTGGCCTCTGTGAATCTCATATTCTCTAAAGACAAGAAGATGTCTTGCTGTCTGGAAGTGGAGGGATGCTTAGAGGTGCATGGAAAACAGCCACATGGAAACCAGCTGAGGGCCTAAGCTTAGCAGAAATTGAGCCTCAGCTCACCCGGAATGGAAAGGCCCACTGCCTCACTTCCCAGTTGTTTTATGGGCGTCATTTCAAAAGATGCTGCTTCTAACTCTACATACATTCCTGATCGTTTCTACGATGTGATGTGTCATGGGAGACACTGAGGGAGTGGGGGATGCGCAGGTGGGTGGATCGCGCTGGTGGGCAGGTCTGCTGGACGCCCACCAGAAGCCGGCACTGGGCCTGGTGGGCACTCGGAAGGAAAAAACAGAGAATGACAAGATGTCTGAATGTTACGAAAACCCTGAAGAGTTTCCAAGCTCCCTATGGAGAGAAGATGGCCGCCCAGGCACAGTGAAATAAAAACACAGCGGGGTGTGATGATGAGGAAAACGAAGGGACAGGCAGTCGTAGTCACGAGGATCCAGGAGACGCGGCACACTGGTCTGGCTCACAGAACCTTAGCAGGTTGAACTGATCCGTTGGACAAGTGTCAAGTACAACCCACAGTACTCATTACCATTCTTGCCGTTCACTCTCCTTTCTCTGTTCCCGTCCTCTCGCAGAGGGCGGCAGGGGAGGCTGAGGGACAGATGGGAAGTGTCTGCCAGCTACTGTTGTGATGGCAGCTGCTCATTCAGGGAGCTCTCCTTTTGGGCTAGTTTACCATTCTTGGCTGGAGGGTCCTTCCCCAAGGTCTGACACCAATGGAGCTGAAGGACATAGTACCACCTATCAACCAGGAAGGCGAAGGCAGTTTTCTTTAATCAACAGGCACTATAGGTAATCCTGGTGGTTCTTACCAATAGTTAAACGCCTGCTGGGCAGGGGAGGGTCGCGATGCCCTCTGGCACTGGGCACCACAGAGAGATGAACCCGAGCAGTTCTATTTTAGTCTCTGAACCTCTTAATTTTGAAGCCCAGTATCAGCCCCTCAATGCTCATCGAAGGAAAATTCTAGAAGATGACAAACTTGGCAAGGCCAAAATACAACTGTCAAACTGGACTTTTGTAGACTTAGAGATTTTCAAATTATTTGTAAGCCCGATGTCTCCATTAAAACTTTCACCTTTCTCATCATCCAAATAGGAGTCGTTCCCCAGAAGACCCTTATATAAACCTGTATGTTCGACATAATCAACTCCTAAAGGTGAAGCCTGAAAGAAATGGGATGTGGGCCTATCACCCCAGTTAGGTCTCCTTTTCTCCCTGCACTGGTGTTTTCTGACAATTCCAGGGACGAGAATCAGGGGCTACATTCTGGCCTCTCCACAGTCGGCTTTGCCTCATGCTTTGCTCTGGCTCAGGGGCAGTTGGAGGCAAGTCCAGGTTCCTAGAGGCTGTTCTGATTATGTCCTTATGTCTCTTTGATGTCCGCCTGGAAGATTCTATCCATGGGGAACTGCAAATCAAAACCACAGCGAGATATGACTTTACACCCACCAGGCTGTAATCCAAAAGACAGATGGTAACAAATACTGGCAAGGATGTGGGAAACCTGGGGCCCTCGTAGATCGCTGGTGGGAAAATAAAATGGTGCAGCTGCTTTGGGAAATATTCTAGAAGTTCCTCAAAGTTTCAACATAGACTTGCCATATGGACCCAATGATCCCACTCCTAGGTATAGACTCACGAGAAATGAGAATACGCCCTCTTCTGCTGTGCCGAAGAGTGACTCAGGAGCTGTTGTGGCTGTTACCTGTATAAGCAGCCAACATGCAATCATTCAAGTAATTCATTCATTCAACAAATATTGACTATATAGGAAAACAGCAGTGAACAAAGTAGATTAAAAGTCCTGCCCTCATTTATCTTACAAGCCAGTGGAAAGAAGGACACAGACGATGAATATGTAATAAGTTAGGTAGGAGTGTTAGGGTTAGGGGAGATATTACAATTTTTAATAGGAGAATCAGAGAAGTTCTCACCGGAAAAGGTGTCATCATATGAATGAAAACCTGAAGGAGGTGTGGGAGAGAGTCAGATAGATATCTGGAAGAAGAACATTCCAGGCAAAGGGACAACAAAGGGACAGCAAGCGCAATGCCCCTGAGGTGGCAGTGTGCCTGGCATACTGCAGAGACAGCCAGACCAGAGGGTTTGAATGCAAGTGGGTAGTGTGGCCGCTGTAAGGACGACGGCTTTTTCTCTAAATGAAACGGAAGCCATCGAGAGTGTGGGGGCAGAGGGGTGACATGATACGACTTGGACTTTACAAGGATCACCCTGGCTGTTTTGTGGGGAGTAGAGTTTCTTCCTCACTTGTACTCAGGACAAGGCAGGAAGACCAATTAGGAAGTTGATAATCCAGCAAGATGTGATGACATCTTAGGCCAGGTCATCACCGTGGACTTGGTCACTTGAAAGATTTCTCTCAGTGCCCTTGGAACAGAGGAGATGGATGATGTGATCTGAAGTCCTGTTGTCGAGTTAAAGAGAGAGAATCTGGGCAGATAAAATCGAGACAGATCAAGCAATGGTGAGAGATTTGGGCTTATGGGCAGCTTGATAATTATTTATTTATAAACAGCGGAGGGGAATGGCTGATTCCCTAGTCAAATGATTGCAGCTGTCCATCCACCACAAAATTACAGAATTAATCCAGTTGCTGGGTTCATTATAAATGATGGCAGAAAGCGAGATAAGTAAATTGAGAGGATAAAATTGCTTTATTGGTTTAGTTTCCAAATTATGGAAAGAAAAACACCATATCAGCTCAGTGAACAAACACACAGAGGTGCTTCTGAACCACGAGGCAGAAAAACACTTCTGTTTACTCTCATAATTGGTTTTCTGGATTGGCCAGGAGTAAAACATCATCATTTCCTTCCATAGTGTGAGGGAAAATTAAGATTCCTTTTCTGTCTTATAGGTTCGTTTCCTTCCTCCGCCACTATTTTGGATTGTTATATTTGCCTCTTTGGAGTGGTTCATTTGCATTCTGTGGAAAATAAAACAAACAAACAAACAAATGTACTAGAAAATAGAAAAGGGACAAGTGTGAAAGAACTCTTTTCTATGCATATATTATAAAATACTTAAATACACACATTTACTTTAATAAATATCCTCCTTGATTGGATTTAAAATACGTTTTGAATGGTGGAATTTTATTTCCTCGCAGGTTATCAGGAGCACAATTATTCAAATCCTATGAGCCTATTGTAGATGATGAGAATACAGCTAATGAAGCAGATAAGACTCCCACTTTATGAAGTTAAAGCCTAGTCGGGGGAGACAGGAAGTGGATAGATAGTGAGTATAATAAGTAGTGCCTAGTGGTGATGAGCTCTGCAGAGAAACACAAAGCGAAGTTGCAGATGAGGAGCTCCAGGCGGGGAGGTGGTTGCCAAGGAAATGGGGGGGGCAGGGATGGCTTCTCGGAGACACTGTCATTTGAATAAAGATATGGAAGAGACAGGAGTTGCCACGTTGCTATCTGGGGGAAGAGGGGCTAGTGGATGCAAAGGCCCAGATGCAGCAGGACTGTCCAGGAGGCCTATGTGTTGGAGCGGAGTGAGCTGAGGAGTAAGAGGTAATATCAGACTGGTGAGGGGAGGGGGCAGACCAGATGGGTGCTCGTCAAGTCTGAGTTCCTGTAAGGGCCTTATCTAGTGAAAAGGAACGTCAGGGAGTGACAGACGAGATGCGTATAAAAGACAGAATGGGAAAAAATATTTGCACATCATATACCTGACAAGAGGTTTACATCTGGAATATATCAAGAACTCTAACAATTCAATAATAAAGAGATAAATACCTCATTAAAAAGGGGCAAAAGATTCGAATAGACATTTCTCCAAAGAAGATCTACACGTGGCTAACGCAAGTTGCATTTCCCTAGTAGCTAACGATGTTAGGCATGAAAAGATGTTCAACGTCGTTAACCTGCAAAAGGAAATGCAGATCGAAACCACAACGAGTGACCGCTCCACACCCACCGGGTTGGCAATCACGAAAAAGACGGGTGACAACAAGTGCTGGCGATGGGGTGGAGAAATCGGGACTTCCGCAGACCGACGGTGAAGATGTAAAATGTGCAGCTGCTGTAGACAAGAGTCCGGAGCGTCCTCAAAAGGCTGGGCACTGAATTGCCAACAGTTGCACTCCTAGGTTTATGCTCAAGAGAAATGAGAACTGACGCCCACACAGAAACTTGTACACAAATGTTCACAGCAGCTTTATTCACAATAGTCAAAAAATGGTAGCAACCCACATGTCCATCAACTGCTGAGTAAAGAAATGCAATGTGGTATACCCGTATAATAGAGTGTTAATTGGCAATTAAAAGTAATGAGGAACTGATAAAGGCAACAACATGGATAAACCTCGAAGACATTATGCTGGAGTGAAAGAAGCCAGCCAATAAAGGCCACATGTTGTATGATCCCATTGATAGAAAGTTCAGAACAGGCAAATTCGGAGAAAGAAAGCAGATTTGCGGTTGTCAGAGCCTTGAGGAAAGAGAGAAGGGGCTGATGTCTAAGGCGTGCAGGATTTCTTTGGGGTAATGAAAATATTCTAAAATTGATTGTGGAGGTGGTTGTGCAACTCTGTGAATGCACTAAAAACCACTGAATTGCACACTCAGATGATCGAGTGGTATGGTAAGCGAGTTTTATCTCCATAAAGCTGTTCAAACAAACAAACCAAGGAAAAACGGACTACGGTGGCTGCTTTGTGGAGAACCTCCCACGAGGATGGAAGCAGGAGAAGCGGGGAGCAAAGATCCCAGCGAGGCGACTGTTACACCAACCCAGGTGCAGGGATGAGATTGGCAGCGAAGGAGGCGAGGCCCAGTAAGGACGAGCATTTCACAGCAGAGTAGGAGGCTTTGCTGGGCGGGTGGGGACTGTGCCATTACTCCATTGTGAAGACGGGGTGCACCGAGACCCAGGGGAGCCCAAGGTGGGAAGCAGACCTGTAACTGAGCGGCCCCCTGGCCCACCTCTGGGGTGAGGTAGTAGGTTGGGTGCTCTGGGATGGGCAGAGACGAGACCCCGGCCCTGATCTCGAAAAGGTTACAGCCTGAGTGCAGGATTCAGGACAGGAACACAGAAAAGCTTACAGGACTGCGAGCTTTAATTAAGTGCTCCAGACCGTACCAGGGGAGCCATGGCAGGAATATCAACTAGTAATCACCATAGGAATGCAAATATATGACTGGGGCTGAAATAGCCCCTCAGGCAGGGCTGGAAGGAGGAGGAGGAGGAGGAGGGTGGGTCTCTGAAGAAAGGGAGGAGGAGAGGGAGGGAGCCACAGAAAAGCCTGTGGTTTTGGAGTCAAGAAGTAGATGACGATGATTGAAGCCAGTTTCACGTGGCGATGTCGAGGGAGGTAAGGCTGGGAAAAGCAGAAAACAATTTCTTTTTAAAATGCAGAGGGGAAAATGCCTTGCCATCATCTGATCCCAAGAATGAGCTAAACAATTTTGTTTCAGATCATAAACCAACCGCCCTCTGGTGCGAGATTAACTGCTAGAACAACCTACTGGCTTTCTCCCATGATGGGATGATAAACAATGCCCATGACAGATTGCCTGGAAAATGAGACATAATAAGGAGGGTCAAACACTGTTATTAAATTCATGTGGAAAGAGAAGGAGAAGGGAAAACCGCTGTTAACGATGGTGAGAAAACAGCATTGCAAATGGCAAGCGGGGCTTTCTTAGCTTTCGGTACGTCACCAGACTGTCAAAGAAACACAGTCCAACTATTAAATATATTCAGGCCGCACCCGGAATCAGCTACCTGCTCATCTTTCAGAGGTAGTCAATAAAATGGCCACGTGATATTTTGGGCGCTTGAAAAAAAGTTTCTTTGATTTAGATTTTTTTTCTCGGGCAGGCTATGTCTCCCACCCCCCGGTATTGGAAATGGTCCTTTCTAAAGCCTAGAAGTGAGGAGCTTGGGTTTCAGAGCGAGGCTGTCTCTGCTCACACTCCAGATCGTCGCTTTGCTGTGGTTTAATCTCTCTGCGCCTCGGCTTCTACACCTGTAAAATGGGATGATGGCAATAGAGGAACCTGCTTCACGGGGTTGTGGGAGGATTCACTGAGTTACTATTTGTACAGTAGTTTGCCTGGACTGTGTACCGTTAGCTGTGAACAAGTCTGCTTTCCTACCTGTTCCTCTCTTGCTGCTCACTTTTTTGTAGCTAAACAGTGTGTTTTTCTTTGTTATGAATTTCCTGGAGCCTCTAATGGCAAGATCCCCAGTCTTTCTGGAAAGAGGGGCTGCTTTTCGTGTCCAGCAGCCTGACCAGTGGCTGGAGGAGGATACAGAATGTTCAGATGGAATCCACAGGATGCACACGGATGCTGGAGCTGGGCCACGGGTTCATTCCCTCACCCCGTGGCCCACCGCTCAGCGCAGTTCCTGGACGCTGCTATTGAGTGTTGGCTGTGTCAGCAACTGGTCAGAGCGAAAGCTCTAACCAGGTCTGGTTTCCCAATCCACCAGGCGAATCATTTGGATCCACTATTAGGTTGAACTGTAAAAACTGTCTTTTATATGGGCCAGAAATGATGAACATTGAAATTTTATATGATTCAACCTAATATTTCAGGTTTCCTATCTCAGCTCATTAATGGATGTAATGTCAGCAGGCTGAATTAATCAGCCCATTGTGGGGGGAAAAAGATAAGTCCATTATAAACCCATCTCAAATCCTCGATTAAGGAACTTTCTGCAGTTCCTTCAATAACATTTACTAGATGCATCTATGTGCTGGGCATGAAACAATACTTATTCACCAGGTATTCACAGTCTAAACTTGTTTAAGGCTTTTCCCCTTCTCCTCCATCATCATCACCATCATCATCACCACCATCATCATCATCATCATCACATCATCATCATCACCATCATCATCACACCATCATCATCATCATCATCACCATCATCATCATCATCATCACCATCATCATCACCATCATGATCATCACCATCCTCTTCCTCCTCCTCCTCATCATCATCAGTCATGTAGAAACACTCAGCCACACTGGATGGCTACAAAAAATATTCCTAAGCATTTTAGGAGGTCATGAAAGGACTCCAGGTGGCACATGAAGTATAGAGATGGTGCCAATTTTATGTAGAGAGGCGACTTTGGAGCACCTGGGGTATATTTAAATATCTGAAGAAGAGGGAGAGCTGAAAAAGATTCCGGGGACCTAGGTGTCTCGCTTTGTCCCTGGTGTCACTTTGGGAGCAGGGAGTCCCTGGTTAGCCACATGGAACAGGATCGAGGAACTAACATTTAGTTTAGTCCATTTGACGCAGGACAGGGCAGAATTCCCCAAGTGACAGGGAGACCAGGCCCCTCACCGAGAGAAGAAGGGGGGCCTTTGGCGCAGAGTGAAGAAAGAATTCAACACACGCGCCACAGTTAGAGTCAAAGGGACAGTTTGTTAGAAAAAGGGGTGACACTCCACAGACAGAGCGTGGTCTCCTCTCAGAGGCAGAGTGAGAGGGACCAAGAGGCTTGGAAAGAGAGTGAGTAGGGGGTGGGGGTGGGGCAAGTGTTCAGGGAATTCAGTTTATACAGCATTCTTTAATTCCTGTGAGTTATAGTTTAAAAGACTTTGTTACCCATTTCCTTTGATAGGGGCATACAGCGAGGAAGGGGAAGGGTATTTAGCATGAAAAGGTAAGAATGTGGAGAACGAAAGGCCTGCTGGCCATTCCCAGCCTTTCATCCTTGGTTCCTCACGGTTTTAGCCAGAGGGAATGACTCTTGGTTCCCATTTCCCCCTCACAGGTGTGAGG
Organism: Pteropus medius; assembly: GCF_902729225.1. NCBI lineage: Eukaryota > Metazoa > Chordata > Mammalia > Chiroptera > Pteropodidae > Pteropus > Pteropus medius. The sequence goes on from NW_024355205.1 coordinate 34,871,632, forward strand.
CGTGGCTGTCAGCAATCCCAGCAGACATCTTCCTTTGTTCTGCAAGTGTCCTCCTGGCCGGGCTGCAGGGCCGATCAGCATAGTGCAGTCTCTGTTTGTGTCTTGATTCACATTTTAACTCTCTCGCCTACATTACATTCTAAATCCTTCCTGCCTGTGGGTGCCGTTCTGGCCGTCCTCCCTTGTTTGCATGTCGTTCTTGCCTGAGGCCGTTCCCTTTAGAATTGGTTGTATTTCTTATAAGTAATAAGAGAGTTTTCAGACTTTGTATCCCAAATGCCTAATCTCTTCTTTGACAACATTCTTCTACTATGGGAGGTTTTGCAAATTCCGGAGAGCAGATCCAGCTTTAGTAAGAGGTCAGTCAGGCCAGGCCAGGCTGCAGTGACAAATAACTCCAAGTCCTCAGAGGGAGAAACAACAAAGGTTTATTTCTTGCTCACACTCTATGCCTGCTGCAATCCATCCGAAGCCTCTGTGCACACGGCTTTCGTTGGGACGTCCTGGCCAAGAGAGGCTCTGACCCTGTTCTTTCATCGTTGTTTAGGCGGGAGAAAGGAAATCCGGTGAATTACACACGGGTTCTTAAAGCTTCCATCTGAAAGTGACACATGGCTTTGCTGCAGGTCACATGACCATAGGTAACTCAAGAGAAGGCAAAAAGTGCAATCAATCATGTACGCAGAAATTAAAGGGCTGGGATTATCCAGCGAAAAGCAATAATGACCACTGCCAGCGGACAGGGACAGTCCCTGGGCTCTCTCACCACCCTAAGCGTTCTGTCCCACACCCTCGTTTGCTCTGCTGGTTGTATTTTTTTTTTCTTTTTGGAAGAAGGTAGGGTTTGCATTCCGCCTCCTTTGTTGGAAAAAGGAATGTGGAATAGGATTTCTGATACTCAGTCGTCCAAGCCATAATATTTCTTGTGTAATTCCCTGAAATATCAATATGCAATAGCAATATTTTGGTTTATTTATACATTTTCATTGTGGTAAAATATGCAGAATGTAAAAGCTAATCTTTTAACCGTTTTAAAATGTGTAATTCAGTGGCACTCAGTACATTCCCACTGTTTTGTAATCGCCACCACTGTCTGTTTCCACAACTCTTTGTCATCCCAAACTGACACTCTGTCCCCTTTAAACAATAACCCCGTGTCCTCTCTCCTCCAGCCCCAGGCAGCCACCTTTCTGTTTTCTGTCTCTATGAATCTGACTATTCCAGGGACTTTATATAGTGGAGTCACACAGTCTTCGTCCTTCTGTGACTGGCTTACTTTACTTAGCATAATGTTTTCAAGATTCATCCTTGCTGTAGTATGTATCAGAATTTCATTTCTTTTTAAGACAATAATATTCTATTGTATGAATATAGCGTATTTTGTTTATCCCTTCATCTATCAATTGACACGGGTTACTTCCACCTTTCGGCTATTGAGAATAATTGTTGCTGCTATGCATGTGGGTGTACAAATATCTGTTTGAGTCCTTGATTTCATTTCTTTTGGGGGCATATCTAGAAGTGGGATTGCTGGGTCATATGGTAATTCTATATTTAGCTTTCAGAGGAATGCAATAGTAATATTTAACCCAGTGTTTTTAAAGCTACTTTCTGTGGAACTATAGCCCCATCTTGGTGATTCATAGTACATTTTAGCTTAGTAAATTTCTGAAAATTTCTACAGGAAAGAAATCTCTTTATCTTGAATTAATATAGTATTTACTAAATTTCCTTAACCACAGAATTCTTGCCCTGTTTTTGATTGGGATGTCTGTTAAGATGCCAGATGATATAATGTAGTATGGGAAATATTAACCATTCGTCTCTCAGTTTCATGTCGGCTGCACAAGAAATGGCTAAACGATCTAAGAAAAAAGAAAAAAACCAAAAATGTGGACAATAAAGATGCCATAGTATGACTGGCCAGCTCACTTGCCAACTTTCTTATTGACGTGGTAGCTAAAATGTCTGATTCCACCAAAGCTGATGAACACGGACGGCTGAGTAAAGATCATGAAAGCTGGCAGGAAGGGAGGAGAAAGGGGGAAGAGGACGCACATCCACGAAGTCTCCACGTCGCTCATTTAATCCGCATAACGATTTGAAAGTAGATGTTCTCGTTCTTGTCCTTCCAGTTCGAGAGGACTGAGGCTCAGGATCACATGACTGGTAAACAGCGATGTTGGGACTGGTTATTCCTGTGACTCCAAAGCAGAGAGAGGGAGCAGTGGCTTTCAGTGGGTATGGAGGTGGCTAAGTATTGCCTGTGGAGGAGAGCCACGCCGGGCTCACCTGGCTTAGCAGGAGCCACATGGTGACCTGGGGGAAGTCATTGTGTTAACAGGTAGCCCCGGACCACGAGAACCTTAATGTGGTCTATCTTTTTTCTTTCAATTTTTTTTTTATATTGGTTTTGGGTATACAGTGCAATGGTCAGACATTTATGTGATTTATGACGTGATCCCCGATTACTCTATCACCCGTCTGTCTCTACACATAGCCATCACAATAATACCGACTGTATTCCCTGTGCTGTGCTCTATACCCCCCTGTTTTGTAACTACTAATTTGTACTTCTCCATCCTTTTACCTTCTTCACTCAGCCTCACCACCCACCACCCCCCTGCCCCGCACCCACCCGGCAATAATGAGTTTGTTCTCTGTATCTGTGAGTCTGTTTTCATTTAGTTTGTTCATTTCTTTTGTTCCTCAGATTCCACGTATAAGTGAAATCATATGGTATTTCTCATTCTCTGTCTGACTTATTTCGCTCAGCATAATGTTCCCTAGGTCCACCCATGTCATTGCAAGTGGCAAGATTTCATTTTTTTATGGCTGAGTAATATTCCATTGTATATATGTACCATAACTTCTTTATACATCAGTGCTACTGATGGGCACTTAGGTTGTTTCCATGTCTTAGATATTGTGAATAAGACTTCTGTGAACATAGGCGTACATAGATCTTTATGAACTAGCATTTTGGTTTTCTTTGAATAAATACCCAGAAGTGCAATTGCTGGGTCATAAGGTAGTTCGATTTTTAATTTTTTGAGGAACCTTTATACCGTTTTCCATGGTGGCTGTACCAGTTTGCAATTCCACAAATAGTGTACATAGGTTCCCTTTTCTCCAAATCCTCGCCAACAATTGTTTTTCGATTTATTGATGATAGCCATTCTGACGGGTATGAGGTGATATCTCATTGTGGTTTTAATTTGTATTTCTCTGATTATTAGTGACCTTGAGCATCTTTTCATATGTCTATTGGCCACCTCTATGTACTCTTTGGAGAAATACCTATTCAGGTCTTTGGCCCATTTTTTAATTGATTTTTTATTTTATTTTATTTTTTTTGGTGTTGAGCTGTATGAATTATTTATAAATTTTGGATATTAACCCTTTGCCTGAAATATCTTAGGCAAATATCTTCTCTTATTCAGTAGATCGTCTTTTCATTTTGTTGATGGTTTCCTTTGCTGTGCAAAACCTTTTTAGTTTGATGTAGTCCCATTTCTTTTGCCTGATGAGATATATCAGAAAAAAAATTACTGATAGCAAAATCAGAGAGTGTATGGACTACGTTTTCTTCTATGTTTTATGGTTACATTTACGTCTTTAATCCATTTGAAGTTTATTCTTGTATATGGTGTAAGAAGATGGTCTAGTTTCATTTTTTTGAATGTATCTGTCAAGTTTCACCAACACCATTTGTTGAAGAGACCATCTTTACCCATTATATATTCTTGCCTTCTTGTCATAGATTAAATGACCATATAGGTGTGGATTTATTTCTGGGCTCTCTATTCTGTTCCATTGATCTATGTGTCTGTTTTTATGCCAGTACCATGCTATTTTGATGACTAAAGACTTGTAGTATAGTTTGATATCAGGTAGTGTGATACCTCCAACTTTGTTCTTCTTTCTCAAGATTGCTGTGGCTATTCAGGATCTTTTATAGTTCCATATAAATTTTAGGATTATTTGTTCTAGTTCTCTGAAGAATGTCATTGGTTTTTTGATAGAGATTGTATTGAATCTACAGATTGCTTTGGGTAGTATGGCCATTTTAATGATGTTGATTCTTCCTACCCATGAGCATGGTATACACTTCCATTTATTTGTATCTTCTTCAATTTCTTTTTTCAATGACACAATTTTATGAGAACAGCTCTTTTACCTCCTTGGTTAATTTGATTCCTAGGTATTTTATTGTTTTTGATGTAATTGTGAATGGGATTGTTTTCTTAATTTCTCTTTATGATAGTTCATCATTGGTATATAAAAATGTAACCAACTTCTGAATATTAATTTTGCATCCTGCTACATTACTGAATTCACTGATCAGTTCTAGGTGAAATCTTTTGGGTTTTCTATATGTAGTATCATGTCATCTGCAAATAATGACAGTTTTACTTCCTTCTTTACCAATTTGGATGCCTTTTAGTTCTCCTTCTCGTCTAATTGCTGTAGCTAGGACATCCAAAACTATGTTGAATAGAAGTAGTGAAAGTGGACATCTTTGTCTTGTTCCTGATGTTAAGGAAAATACTTTTAGCCTTCTCCTATTGAGTATGATATTAGTTGCAGGTTTGTCATATGTGGACTTTATTATGTTGAGGTATGTTCCTTCTATTCCCACTTTGCTGACAGTCGTTATCATAAATGGATGCTGGATTTCATTGAATGATTTTTCTGCATCTATTGATATGATCATATGATTTTTATCTTTCAATTTGTTAATGTGGTATATCACATTAATTGATTTACAGTTATTAAACAAACCTTGCATCCCAGGAATAAAACCAACTTGATCATGGTGTATGATATTTTCAATATGTTGCTGAATTTGGTTTGATAATATTTTGTTGAGGATTTTTGCATTGATGGTCATCAGGGATAGCAGCCTATCATTTTTATTTTTTTGTAATGTCTTTGTCTGGTTTTGGAATCAGGGTAATGATGGCCTCGTAAAAGGAGTTAGGAGGCCTTCTCTCCTCTTGAATTTTTTGGAATAGTTTGAGAAGAATAGGTGTTAATTCTTTGAATGTTTGGTTAAATTCACCTATGAAGTCATTTGGTCCAGGACTTTTGTTTTTTGGAAGTTTTTTGATTACTGATTCGATTTTGTTGGTAGTAATCGATCAGTTCAGTTTTTCTATTTCTACTTGACTCAGTCTTTGGAGATGGTATGTTTCTAGGAATGTATCCATTTCTTCCAGATTGTCCAATTTGTTGGCATATAATTACTCACAGTATTTTCTTATAACCCTTCATGTTTCTGTGGAGTCTGCAGTTACTTCTCTTTTATGATTTTATTTTATTTTATTGAATCCTCTCTCTTTTTTTCATGATGAATCTGGTTCAAGGTTTATCAATTTTGTTTATCCTTTCAAAGAACCAGCTCTTGGTTTTATTGATATTTTGCATTGTTTTTCTAAATTCCATTTAGTTTATTTCTGCTCTGATCTTCATTATTTCCTTCCTTCTACTCTGTTTGGGATTTGTTTGCTGTTTTTTTCTAGTTCTTTTAAGTGTAAGTTTAGATTATTTATTTGAGATTTTTCTTGTGTCTTGAGGCAGGTCTGTATCACTATAATTTTTTTTTAGAACTGCCTTTGCTGTATCCCATAGATTTTGAGTCATTGTGTTTTCATTTTCATTTGTCTCTAGGTATCTTTTGATTTCTTTCTTGATTTCATTGTTAACTCATTCACTGTTTAGTAGAATGTTATTTAGCCTCCATGTGTTTGTGTATTTTCCAGTTTTTTTTTTTTGTAGTTGATTTCTAGTTTTGTACCTTTGTGGTCAGAGAAGATACTTGATTTCAATCTTCTTACATATATTGAGACTTGTTTCATGGCCTAACATGTGATCTCTTCTGGAAAATATTCCATATGAACTTGAGAAGAATGTGTATTCTGCTGCTTTGGGGTGAAATGCTTTGAAAATATCAATTAAATCTATCTGGTCCAGTCTGTCATTTAAGGCTTTTGATTCCTCGTTGATTTTCTGTCTGGAAGATCTGTCCATTGGTGTCAATGGGGTGTTAAAGTCTCCTATTATGAGTGCACTATTGTCAATTTCTCTCTTTATGTTAGTCAATAATTGCTTTATATATGAAGGTGCTCTTATGTTGGGTGAGTATATGTTTACTAGAGTTATGTCCTCTTGATGTATTGATCCCTTTATCATTATGTAATGCCCTTCTTTGTCTCTTATATGTTTGTTTTAAAGTCTATTTTGTCTAATATAAGAATTGCTACCGCAGCATTTTTAATTTCCAATTGCATGAAATATCTTTTTCCATCCTTTTACTTTCAGTCTGTGTGTGTCTTTCAGTCTGAATCTGTTCTCTTGTAGACAGCATATGTATGGGTCCTGTTTTTTTATCCATTCAGCTACCCTGTATTTTTTGATTGAGCATTTAGCCTATTTACATTTAAAGTGATTATTGTTAGGTACAAAGTTATTGCCATTTTATTATTCATATTTATAGGGTTTTCCTTCTTCTTCTTTAAGGAAAGAGAAGTTTCCTTAACAGTTCTTGTAATTCTGGCTTGTTGGTGATGAATTCATCTAGTTTTTTTCCTATCTGGGAAGCTCTTTATCTCACTTTCAATTTTATTGATAGCATTGATGGGTAGAATAGTCTTAGTAATAGGTTCTTGTTTTTTCTTTTTTCTTTTTTTTTTTTATCACTTTGAATATTTTATGCCAGTCCCTTTTGGCCTGCAAAGTTTCTGTTGAGAAATCAGCTGACAGTCTTATAGGAGTATCCTTGTAAGTAACTAGCTGTCTTTCTCTTGCTGCTCTTAAGATTCTCTCTTTGTCTTCAACCTTTGGCATTTTATTGATGATGTGTCTTGGTGTGTGTCTGTTTGGGTTCTTCTAGTTTGGGACTCTTTGTGCTTCTTGGACTTACTTGCATGTCTATTTCTTTTGCCAGATTTGGTAAGTCTTCTGTCATTATTTCTTCAAATAGGTCCTCAATTTCTTGTTTCTCTCCTCACCTTCTGGTGCTCTTATGATGCAAATGTTGGTATGCTTGATGTTGTCTCAGAGGCCTCTTAAAATTTCCTCATTTGTTTTTGATTCTTTTTTTCTTTTTGCTGTTTCGATTGGGTGTTTTTTGTTACCTTGTCTTCTAACTCGCTGATTCAATTCTCTGCTTCATCTACTCTACTGTTAGTTCCTTCTAATGTATTCTTCATTTCTGACTCTTTTTTTTTTTATGGTTTGTATGTTCTTTTAATGCTTACTCTCTCTCTTTTGAAGTTCTCACTGAGATCATGGATTCTCCTCCTAAGTTCATTGAGCATCCTTTTAACCAGTATTTTGAACTCTGCTTCTGGTAGGTTGGTTGCCTACATTTTATTTAGTTTTTTTTTTCTTCCAGAGTTTTCTTCTGTTGTTTCATATGTGACATGTTTATTTGTTTTCTCATTGTAGTTTCCTCCCAATATTTATTTCTATGTATTAGGAAGATTTTTATGTCTCCCAGCCTTGGTCAGGTGGCCTTATGTAGTTGGTGTCCTGTGTGGCCCAGTGGCCTAGTCTCCCTGATCACCTCCTCTGGGCGCTCTGGGCTTGTTCCTTGTGTGGATTGTGTGTGTTTTCCTGTTGTAGTTAAGCTTTGATTGCTGTTAGTACATCAGTGGATAGGACTGACTCTTGGGCTGACTGGCTGTGGAGACCGGACATTCCCACAGGGAATGAATTGCTGTGTGGGGATTAATGCCTCAAAATGGGATTCACCCCAGCATGCTGCTGTACCTGTTGAGACCACAATTTGGGTGTGCTGTTTACGGGGCTAGTCATGTGGTACTCTGTTGTGGTCTGACGCCAACCTCCAGGTGTGTTGGTTCTGGGACTCCTTAGGAGAGGCTGCTGAGTAGGCCAAAGTCAGCTGCTGCCTTTGATTGTTCAGGGCCACTTGGTAGAAGCTACAAACAATCCACAAATGGTTGCTGCCTGTGCTGGATCTGGAGGTAAGTGGGAGAGACCCTGCTGTGTGAGCTGAGGTTTGGTTATTGCCAGTACCATGCCTGGGGCAGCTTAGCAAAAGAACCAGTGCACCTCAAGGCCTGAGGCTGCCTGCCAGCTGCCTGTAAGTCTCTGCAGCTGGAAGAGAATTTGAGGGTATGAGAGTTGGGTGGGGTGGAGACTCAGGGAAATACAGGAGTAAAGCGAGCAGATTTCACCTAACCAATGCAGAATTGGGTTTTGTTCCAGTGCTGATTCTGTGGCTTCTTGTAAAAGTCTTGGGTTACAGCTAGGCCATCTACTGTCTGCCTTGGGCCCACAGATACTGGAGATCTGTTTATGAAATACTATAGCTCAGGGCATGGCTTGCGACCTGCCACTAAATTCTCTCCAAGGATGCACAGGCCACACAAGCAGAGAGCTACTGTTTGCTGTTGAATTCATGGCCCAGGGAAAGCACAGAGTGGGCCTGGCTGCCTGGGAATGGGTTCACTGCAGGCAATTTGTGGGTTGAGTGGGGCAGAGTTTCAGAGTGACATGGAGTGGAGTGGGTCAATCTAGTCAGGCCAATACAGATTGAGAATTGCTGTCAGTGCTGAGCGCACAGGCTTCCATAAAAGTCACAGATCACAGCGAGACCAGCCACTGTCAACCTTGGGCCCACAGTCTCCAGCGATCACACAAGAGATAGTGCACTAAAATATGTGGGCCCCATGCAGGCAGCACAAGCTGAGGTCTGCTGCCTGCCCATGAGTACATGGGACAGGAAAGGCACAGGGTGGGGCTGGATGACTGGCAGGCAATGGGCCTGATCCAGGCAATTTGTGGGTTGGAAGGGGCGGTATCCCAGGGAGACATGGGGTGGGGCTGGCAATCTCACCCGCCAGTGCAGATTCAGAATTGGCCGTGCAGAGGAGAGGGGTTAACCCAGTCAAGATGGTGGCTATCTGTGGACTGCCTCAGAAGTGGGCCCAACAAAGGAGCAATAGCAGCTGTCCCTCCAGCCCTTGCTCCAGCATCATACAACTCAGTCCCTCCCCAACTCGGTCCCTCTCCGAACATCTCTTGTGCCTCTCGAGCTGCTGACCCTCCACTGGAGCCCAAAGTGAGTGTCTGTGAGTGAGTGAGTCTGTGCTCCGGCCCTTTCAGGGGATGTCTGTGTTGTCAGGTTCCTTTCATCTCACCGAGATGGCCAGAATTCTCACTGATTTTTACAGTCAGATTTTGTGGGGACTCCTCTTCTTAGGACTGAAACCCTGGGCTGGGGGCCCCTGCGGGAGACTAGAGCCCCTTGTTCCTTCAGAGGGACCTCCGTAGCCATGCTCTCCCTCTTAGTGCTCAACTGCCAGGTACAGGTGAGGGACAAGCCCATTTCACATCTCCACTCCTCCTACTGGTCTCAATGTGGCTTTTTCTTTATATCCTCAAATGTATGTGTTTATGATCAGCTAGACTTTAGATGGTCCTCCCAGTTGTTTGTTTTGTAATGTGGTTGTGGTTTTAATGTGGTCATGGAAGGAGGAGAGCCTGCTTTTACCTATCCCGCCATCTTGACCAGAACTTTCATGTGGTCCACTTTAGGTGGAACTTCCCAACACTTTTTGGTTCATGATTTTATAAAAAATTAAAGTATTTGTATGAAAACCTGAGATGAATGGGATAAGGCTTATTGAGGCTCCAGACTCCCCAGACCTCTACCTAGCTTCCCTGTGGGCCGAGGGTCTCACACTCTGGCAAGTGTGTACCCCACAGGTTGCACCCTGTTGGCAGGCTCTACCCTAAGTGTGTTCTTGGTACACAACATGGAGCGTGGAGTTGTCAGGAAAGCTGGGTATGTTGTGGGGGAGGGGTGGTTGGCGGGAATAACCAAAATGCCAGCTGCCATGGCAAGGCTGAGGACACTGTGCTAACTCCCCTCATAAAAGGCGATCTCATGATTTTATCAGTGGACTGAGGAAAAAACCATAGGACTGAGGTGTGAGGAGAAAAGAGAGGTTTGATTCTCTTTAATATTGGAGTAGTCTGGTCCTCAGAAGCTGTGGGCTCTGAAGTGGAAACTGAGAACTCTATATTTGAGAAGGAACTTTCTGGAAACAGGTGACTTTCCATTGTAAGATGGGGTGGATGCTCATTTATCCACTGGAGCTATTTCTTTCTTTCTTTCTTTTTTTTTTTAAACTAAAACTGAAACAGATTTTATCACAAAATATAAAATTATCATTTCTTATAAGAGTAATATATGTTTATTGTATAAAACCTAAAAATTAGCCTAAAAATATTGCAGGAAAAAGAAGATTGGTGGATGTTTATAAAAAGCTTACTTTTAAGAATGACTTTCCTGAAAATTAAATTTTGTTCAGAATGCTTTTATTTCTTAGACCTCAATAAGTGAATCTAAGTTACATGTTTTATAATAAAATTTATTAAAATAGAAAGCTACAAATTTTCATAAGCTTTAGGTTTTTTGTTTTTTGTTTTTAATAAATTAACTTCTAGAAATTGAAATCATTTTGGACTTACAGAATAGTTGCAAAGACAGTGCAGAGTGTCCCCCGGATAGTCCTCGTCCAGTTTCATTGTTCCCTATGTTACCACCTCATGGCACCATGGTACATTTGTCAAACCAACATGAGTACATTGCAAACAACTGAACTAAACTGACTGTATTAGAACATAGGTTTACTTTTGGATAACTGTAACACTTCCATCTGCACCCATTTTCCAATGTAGTTATTGAAAACCTTAGGTTTTCTACCTCTCATTCTTGAATACAATATAATTACGTGATTTCAATCATCTGCCTCACATTTTGGAATTCACTTTCACTGTGAAAGAATGCTTCTTATTATTGTCAAATACGTGCTTTAGGAGTTCAAGCATAACAACTAAGCATTAATCCAATAGGCCCTCTGCATAATGATTATAGATATCTTTATTGAGTAAATCCACATATGAGGTTCCTAATAAAAATGAGTCCTTAACTGCCTTAACATTACTTTGTTATTTCTCTTTTTTAATTCTATGTTATTAAAAGGAAAAGAAAAGGAAGCTTTATCAGTCAGAGTCTAGAAAGAAACAGCTGACATGCTCTGATGGGGTAACTGAGGACACTTTAATAAGACAGCTATTTACAAAGCTATGGGTGAATTAAAGGAGGCACTTGGGGACAGCGATACTCTGAGCCACAATAGTGGGGAGCTGTTGTCATCCCCAGGCTTGAGAAGCTGGGGAGGATCAGTTGTAAAAAATGATAGTGACATAAATGCAACAAAAAGTCAGCAGTGAAGTCCATATTCTGAAACAGACTTTGAAAGTAATGTAACTAGAATTGTTTATGTCATTTCGTCTAGATGCTATTGTCTATATCAGCTGTGCAGAGCTGAACAGAGAGAGAAATCAGACTTCTGGTGAAGGAAAGGGGTAACATGTCTAGTTCGACTTTAGCGTCACAGTCCCCTGTTGTTTCTGGTCACTGCTCATGTGCTTCGTGGCAGCTGTGTGAGGGCTTGACTCGTTTTCTAGAATTAGGATGGTCAGTATCTTTGCTGCAGCATGAGCTGTGCCAGATTCTTTGTGACAGCTGCACTGCGAATACACACTGCCCCCCCAGGCACACTCCTCTCTGGATGGTGGTTCTGCCTCTGGGCTTGTCCCTTTCTGTGTTTATGTGGTTGGTGGTTGTTTTCTGCCTAAGGGCACTATAAGCACATACACATCCTCTCTTTCTATCTATTTCTCCATGTTCAGGTTGAAAGAATTCCTAGTTATACCCCTTATCTGACAATGTGTATATCAATTTAACCTTATATCCATCATGATTTTCAAAACTTCTTTTTAATCTACAGTGGGTGGGCATGGATTTCTCCAGTTTCACTGAGAAACAGCTGATATACATACTATATATTTAAGGCATACAGCACGATGACTCGATTTAAATATATTGCAAGATGATGGCCGCAGTAGGTTCAGCTAACATCCGTTTTCTCACATAGATACAATAAAAAGAAAAGAAAGAAGAAAAGAAAAAAAAGAAAAAAAAATTTTCCTTGTGATGAGAACTCTTAGGATTTACTTCTTCAAGAACCTTCCCATGTATCATGCGGCGTTACCTACAGGGTAACCTGTAGTCCTCCTGCTGTGCTTTACCTTCCTAGGGCTCACCCATCTTATAGCTGCAAGTGTGCACCTTTTGACACCCTTCTTTCAATTCCTGCTCCTCCCACCCTCTGCCTCTGGTAAGTCTTCCTCACAAATCTGATCTCTTTTTCAATGAGTTTGTTTGTTTGTTTGTTTGTTTTAAATTCCCCATGTAAATGAAGTCCAACAGTATTTGTCTTTCCTTGTCTGACTTATTTCACTTAGCATGATGCTTTCAAGGTCCATCCATGTTGTTGCAGATGGTAGGATTTCCTCATTTTTTTTTAATGGATTATAGACATGAATTTTGAAGTCATCACTCCAACCAGGAAGAATATATTTGAGTGCATGTCCCAACTAAGGGCGGTCTGGAACCTGTTGAAGTCTTGTTCCTCACTCATCCACTCATTCATGTTTTGACATTGTGAACCAAATAATTGGTAACTGGCTGAAACTCCATTTTGATTGTCATAATAAAAAGCCAATTTGTAGAGCAGCTTTATGTTAAGATTTCACTAGCAAGTTATGAGTTTATGACAAAAACAAAATACTCTGAAATTTTTCAAAAGTTTGAAAAAGAAGATATTACTCGGTATGTAGATTAGAGAATTATGAACATATGGGTAATATTTAAAATAAATCATGGACAATAGTTTTTATGTTAAATGACTGATAAATAAATCGATGTCTTCTTGGAGGAGTTTTCTGTCAGTGTGCTACAGTGCTTGTTGCCAGTATGTCAGAGTCCAGCCAGCCAGGGGAACGGCCATGAAATGTCTTCTTTTTTCACTTTGGGGAGTGGTGGTGGTAGTGGTTATTGACTACTATGATGGGATGTCAAAGAAACGTGACAAACGAGATGATTTGATTCGTTCTCCCCTACCCCTTCAACTTTGCCCTTGGAGGGAAATTTGGGCCATTGCATATTTCTGGTCGGTCTTAGATATTTAAAAACCCTACAGTCAATTTAAGTCACAGTCTCAACTTTGTATTTAGAGTGATGAGTCGACGTGAGCATCTCAGCGTCCATCTCCCATTAGAAGTGACAGGCATTTTCGCACTGGTCTCAGTGCGGTGGGAAACCTTCAGTTTGGGAAAGGAATTTGGACGGATCCTCTTCTCTCTGATTCTCTTTCCTCATTCATTTCTGAAACTTTGGTGTGGCCCCCTGGACCTAGAGAGTGGGGAGGGAAGCATGGTACAAGAGGGCGGGAAGAGCCCCTATACCAGGTCCCGCTGAGGGCTGGTGTCTTGCTCTCTCGGCCTGGGTGGTGTGTGAACTCATGCTTTCTTCTGGTGAGTGGCTGTGTTCGGAGATTGTACCCCGCTGCTCATTGCTGACCCTTTCTGCAGATCCCAGGAACCCTGGATTCCTGTGACTTCTTTCAGCCAATAGCAGTTTGTCCAGGTGTCCCAATCAAGCAGTGTCATGGTCCTCTGATGATGATGCCACACATGCCCCAAGAGGGTATGGAAAGGTTTATAACTCAAACAGCCAAGGTCTCTGGGGACTGCAGGGAGGCCTCTTGAGCTCATCCCAAATGGCTTGAAAGAGCAAGGGAAGGAGACAGGCCTGGGCTTTTCATGTGGGGCATGGGTGTGTGTGGTTTGACCCTCACGCCAGCCCCAACAGAGGGAGCCTCCAGGCTTTCTTAGCAACTTGTGTAGGTACAAGGCACAAAGGGAGGAAGGGGGTGGGGCTTGAGAGTGGTCACCAGTCAGACACCAAACACAGTCAGATTCCTCATTAAATGCAGGCTCCATGCCAGCACGTGCTGGCCCAAATCCAAGTCCGTGCGATTCCTGCAAGCACACAGCCTTTCTCTCTTGAACTTGAACTTGGGAGGAAGCCAACCCCAACACAATCACCATCTCTCTTCAGAATTCTCTGTAAGCAGGCACCCAGTCTCTAGAACCTCAGAGTCCTCAAGAGGGGTCAGTCATGTGCCTGCATTCCAGGTACAGGGTCCATGGCGAGCTTTACTTACGACCCCTCTGGACTCACTCACTAGGTTCTGGTTGAGGGGCACGCACCCCCACCTCTCACCCTGGGGGTGAAACTCACAGTGTAGTGCATGCCAAACAAAGTCCCTTCAAAATCCTCCCTGTCTCTCATCTCCCAGCTTTTCACACCTGGTGTTGAGAGGTTTATGAGTATTGCATCTGTTGGTAGTTTTGAGGCTAAATCTATTGAGTTTAGAATGGCATTTTAGTTTAGAATGTCACATCTATTATACCTGGGGGGTACATTTAAATGTCATGCTACATTTGTTTGCTTATTACCTACTGACGATACATCCTTCAATTACTTCTCAAAAGGATTTGAGATGATCGATGATATAAATTCACAATCTATTGGCCAGTTTCAAATATAGTCAGAGATCTTATTGCTTTGGTCTTAATCCCCTGAAAAGCACTGCATCCCCATTTGAAATGGCTTTGATATTCTTCATGGTTTTTCAGAGATACTAATGAAGATTCTCAAGAGGCTGGAAATTATATCATAGAAAATGAGTTTCTTTAAGTTTTTAATCAAGAATATTTCAGAATCCAGGATCCGTCTCCTGACATTCTATTTTAGGGTATCTGGAGTATTTACATGAAGTAATACATCAGGGTATTTGCACTGAAAAATAAAAGCTTTGGAGGTGATTCTGATGCATGCTAAAACTCATCCCTCAGCAAACCATATCTCACCTGCTGGACCAACCTTCCTTACTTTTTTGTCTCTAAATCTAGAATTCCACAAATAAAATGAATATCCCTCACTGTGTCTTGCACAGAGTGGGATGTGTTTATTCATTCATCCAATATTTATAGCATTACCTACTGGGTCTCAGGGCCTGGGAAAATGGGACACCAGAGAGATGCAGGCTCCAGGCGAAGTCAGAGTCAATGGCGGAAAATGGCACCAGCTGACAGTGAGGCCTTGCTCCAGGGTAGACTCCCTGGGAACACCCGTGGATTCGTAATTCGTCGCTGCAGTTAATTTATCCTCCAGGATGGAGTGCTCCATGCACAGGGTTAGTGTGGAGGGGACCCTGCAAATATGCGTCCCACTGTAGAGTAGTGAATTACTAATTCGATTTTTAAAAGAAAGCCTTTTATTTATTAAGAGTTTACTGAAATCCGGATGGGAGAATGCTGGAGGCCAAAGATGAGTTGGTTACCTTCCAGAATGATGCAGGTTCAGGCAACAGGCTCTATTCTAAGATAGGGAAAGTAAAAGGGAAGCCGGGCCATGGATTAAAAATATATTGTAGACGTAGATGACCCAAATCTGCAACATTTCTCACCATTTAGCTCTTCTCAGCTTTCCTCCATTTGCTGTTAATCAATTTAAGATTTACGTTTACGTGATGCCAAAATAAATCAATTCAGTTTTTTTTAAAAGTGAGGAACATAGAAATATGTATTAATATAGCAACCCCCCCCAAACAAACAAACAAACAAACAAAAACAAAACCAAAAACAAAACAGAGCAAGATAGAAAGAGCCTCAGAGAGTGAAAGGTTTTCTGAAGATGGCGGATAGGTTAGGGACTCACAGTATGATTAGGATTGAACTATTGAGCTGTAAGCGAATGGCCCCCTTTTGTATACTTTAGTCCTTAATTGCCTGTTCTAATGAAAAACGCCCTTCTCTCCAGCTACATCATTCCTCTTTTTCACTGGATGGAGTTTTACTTTCATTTTCAGCACCTTCATTTGTTTTGTCCTGAAAGCTTAATTAAGACTCAAGGTGGACAGACGTTTTGGAAGTCAGAGTGATCTCTTTTTCACGATGCGTCAGTTGGAAGCTGGCCTCTTAGGAAGCACAACACTGGAAGGCATTTGGTCCAACTCTTTCTACTTGGTGAAGTGATTCAAGAACCAGTTTAGATTTTATTGAAATTATAGTAACATTTTAGAAAATGACACACGTAAATGCAAGCCCTAGAATGCAGGAGCCCTTGGCCATCTGTGTCACCGAATGAAGTGTGTATTCCTGTGAATATAATAAATAGCATTAAAGACAGGGAGTGTTACTAAACTGTGTTGGCTAAGCAGATGTCCAGAAACGTCTGCTTATTTTAAATACTGTGGCTTAGGGCACAACAGTTTTTTCCCTTTGTCATTTTTGTTATACTAGATATAGTGTAATAAAGTTTTCTCTGTGGAAAAGTTAGAAAATGTTAAAATATAGAAAAATTTACCTAATACCATCACTCGCCAATATCCAAACGTTGAGGAGGGGGGAGAGATGAATAGGCAGAGCACAGAGGATTTTTTTAAGGTAATGAAATGATTCTGTAAGATTCTATAATGGTGGATACATGAAATTATACATTTTGTCAAAACCCACAGAGGGTACAAGAACCAAGAGTGAACCCCTTTGTGAACTGTGGACTCTGGGTGATGATGGCGTGTCTATGTCGGTTCGTCAATTGTAACAAATGTCTTACTCTGGTAGGGACGTTGAAAATGGGAAAAGGTATGTGTGTATAAGGCCAGAAGGTTTATGAAAAATCTCTGTCCTTGGCTCTCTATTTTGCTGCCAACCTAAAACTGTTCTAAAAAAGTCTTAAAAAAAATAGCACTGTCTGGACACACTGGAAGTAAAACTAGACAAATTAGACCACATCAAAATTGAAAGCTCTGAGTATTAAAGAACTTAATCCACAGAGTGAAAAGGCAACCTATGGGATGGGAGAAAATACTTGCAAACCATATAAGGGGTTTGATAAGAGATTAATATCCAAAATACAGAAAGATCTCTTACAACTCAACACCAAAAAACAAAAACAAAAAAAACAACAAAAAAAACAACTCCGAATAACCCTGTGAAAAAATGAGCAAAGGACTTGAACAGACACTTCTCCAAAGATAATACACAAATGGCCGAAAAGCATATGAAAAGACGCTCAGTATCACTGATCATTAGAGAAATGCAAATCAAAACCAAACGAGATATCGCCTAGTTGACTTGGAGGATCTTGGAAGGAAGGCTCTGAGGGAATGAAATGTTACAAGTGTTCGTCCTGCTAATTCCCAACAAGGACATGCAGATGTCTGCTGAGAAAGTGAGAAAGTCAATGAGATAAAACAAAGACCTCACAAACAAATGAGTTGGCAGGAAGTCTATTCCCAGCAAATACTTTACAACTAGCAGTCTGAGTCTGTCGCCTGGCTTTCACCGAGCTCAAAAAAGACTATAATTTAAGTTTGATTTGGCTCTTTGATAACTGTCATCTTGTTCTTAATAGTAAATATAGTCAGAATTCTTTTCTACTCTAACTAGGGCAAAGTCATTTCTGGAATAAATGTAGTCCTCAAAATACAGAAGGGCTCTGTTCCGGAAAAATTCATTTCTAGGCCAGATGAGTAAAAGTTTGAACTCATTTGAAGTTTGAAAACAATTCCAGAAAGTCTTTACATTATCAGTTTTTATGATTCAAATCTTAGGAAAGTACCAGTGTTCTAATATTCTTACGATCGATTTTATTCACAGCCGATGGCCATTACTAACAGATAGAACCTTCTGTGGTTCGGTCAAGGAAACTGGATGAAGAATTCTAGGCCCCAGACTCCTCCCTCCCTCCAGGATTCTGGTCAGTGTAGCATAGACACAGAGACTACTTTCCAAATAGAGGCTGAAATATTATATTAATGGCCAGGCAAGTGCCTGATGCCTGTGCCGGTGCATGGCCTCTGGGACACTTTTTTGCAGGTGTGACTTGTGCTCAGAGTAGGGCTTCTGTGAGAGGTTGAAAAAGTGGCTCCCCAAAAGATATCCTAATCTCTGGAGCCTGTGAATGTGACTTTGGCAAAAAAGGGCCTTTCCAAATGTAATTCAGTTAAGAATTTAGAGATGGGCAGATTATCTCAGATTATCCAGGTGGGTCCTGAATGCAGTCATGTGTATTTTTTTATAAGAAGGAAGCAGAAGGAGCTTTGTCAACACATAAAGAAGGTAATCTGGAGATAAAGCAGGGAGAGATTTTAAGATGTTGGCCTTTTGCTTCAGATCAAGCTCTGGGCCCAGGTCCAAACTGTTGATTCTTGGAAAGCAAGTTTGTTTTCACTCAAAGTGCTCTTTATGAGCTATAGCAACTTTTGCAGGAAATGCCTTTGTGTCTGGTGGCATCTACGGCCCATCACATGGATGTCTCATGGAAGAAAGCCCTTTCTCATCCTGTGATTCTGGCTGTTGTTTGATGGACATTTATCACTAGGTCAGGGGCAGCCTACAGCTACAGCAGCTCCTCTTAATGGATAATATAGAAAATTTTGCATATTTTATGCAAAAATGGTGGCCATTTTAACATATAGGTGAACATAACCCAAGATTTAGGTCTTCCCTGCACTTCATATTGGACTTACCACTGTATGCACACCCCAAAAACGCAGGAGAGGAGAGAGTGATGATGAAATGATGTGGAGCTTCAATGTGATACGCTCCAAAAGGCCCGCTCTACGGATGACCACTGTGCATTCTTAGCATGCATCCTATGTGGGACCACACTGTGCAGCTAGCCACCAGTCCAATGGCAGAGAGGCTGCCTGACCTCTTTACAAGGTAGAGGGGGCTGTAGCCTCAGTGGTGAGACTAGCTTAATGCCTGTAGTCACCTTGCCTCTTACATCAAATTCGTGGAGATCTTTCTGGCCAGCTTTGTGAAAATTAGACAGCTAGTCTGGAAGCTTTGGAAAAACCTGCAATGTGCCCTGGGTCCATCTTTTGGGCTCTGTAGCACCCTTGGGTGGTATCTTAAGAGAGTGAAGCAACCTCTCTCTGTCCAAGCCAACTTTCCAAATTGTACCTTGATTTGCTTATGTAGAAAATCACCGAAATTAGAGCCACATGCCCTTACCATTCTGGCCCAGTCCTTCATTTACCTGAGACCAGTAACTGTGGGAAAAATTGGCAGCTGAGGGCCACTGCCTTTTGGAAAATTTTCCATCCATTTGCAAATCCACCCACATCTGTGCCTTGATCACACTCCTGCAATCTGGTCTTCCTTTTGGCAAGAGGATCCATTGATCTTCTGTTTCTATTTTCAGTGCGTTCTCCCCACAAATACCTAGGGCAGCGCTTCCACCCATGAAGGCATAATGAATACTTATCTCCCAGAGTTCTGGACATCTCCGGAAGTGTCGGCAAGCGAGTACTTAATAAACAAGACCCAGTTCCCTATTAATTATTCTCAGAAATATGACTCATAGAGAAGGAGCACAAAACTAATTGGAAAAAATTAGAAAAAATAAATTAGGTATGAAAAAGTAAGAGAGTGAAATCACACAAAGGTAATAGGAGAAAAAAATAGCAATGGCGATGAGACCGAATTAATAGAGTAGGGGGATGGTGCACCCCAAGAAGCAGTTGCAGAGGGTAAGAAACTTAGGTGGAAATTGCACTGACATATGAGTCGTGAATAAATGGAATGACAAGTCGTATTTTGCGAGATGAAATGTCCAATCAATTTAATCCACCAATTGGTTTTTCGTTTTTCCATGAAATCAATTGGTTGTCAGATTCCTCTATCCTCATGCATTGCCTGGTTTAACTTTAAGAATGTAACTGTTATCCACTCTCAAAGACAGGTTGGTGCACTGGTGCAGAGTTGAGGAACCAGCCTGTCCCGGAAACGTGACAGAACTTTCTCCAGTAGAATGGCAGAGGGCCTTTCAGAAGTATAAATGTAGAGGGGAGAGCGGCAAAGAACTCGGACAGCGTTTGTAAGCTGGTATGTCAGGGCGCTCCTTAGACTGAACGATTCATTGCATCCTTCTGTGTATTCTGCCCTCCAGGCTGGGAAACTGAGAGGTAGGCTGCCTGTCTAGTCTGGTTCTACGGGAAACAGAAAATAAAGGAATAGGGAGCAAGCTCAGGGAAGAAGAACCAGGAAACCAGGTCTTCCCAGCATGAGGATCAGCCTCCTGCTTCTAGCAGCTGCTCCTTCAGAGGGGCATCGCATTGCCGAATGCCTGGGGTTTTCCCAGTGCCATCTTGGATCCCTTAGCGGTGGGTAGGTCATAGTAGGGTCCTCCCAAGGCCTGGTAGGCCAGCATTTACTGAGTAGCTGTCATATTCCAGGCACTTTACATACAGCCAACTAACATTACATGACCGATAAGTGGCGAAATTGGGATTTGGGGCCTTCTGATGCTCAAGCCTGCGTTTTTTTCCGCACTGAGCCATGCCGTCTCCTTCACAAAACAACATTTTTTAAAGGAACTAGTTCAGACGCATCAGGACAGCAAGTCTGGCATGATGCACAGTGTTACACAGCGCTAAGATGTTCAGTTCCTACTTTGAGAGAGAACCCAGGTTTGCTGACTTTTCCATGACCATCTTCTAAGTTTTAAGGCAAACGTCTTGAAGAGCATTTTGTGTAAACTCTACATTTTCTTGAAAATTCATTCTATAGCCCTTCTTGGGTACTTGCTAAGATTAACTTCCATGTGAAGTGGTTGGAGATGATGAAAACACATCCCTGCCTAACCTTGAGGACAGTCAAGGTTATGTGAAGGGCACAGCCAGGAGCCCAGTGAAATGTCCATAATCTAATGAGTGCAGCTGTGCAGGCCCAGCCAGAGAGCCGAGAAAGAAGGCCACGCCTTCCCCAGCTGTTTAGTGAGTACTTACTACTCTCTCTGTCTCTCCCTCTGTTTCTCTTATACGTCTAAATATGCTATGTCCAAGAATTAGATTTGAGGGCATAGAGGATATCTGTTGTTTTTCCTGTAACTCTTTTCCCCTTTCTTTTTCTGGCGCTACAACATTTTCCTTCTGGGTAACTGTCCCTTCTGCATTCCTGGACCGTGCGACTCTAAGCCTGGCTTGACTCACTTCCTGGCGTGGCTGCATGAGCGAGGCCTGACATGAGCGAGGCCTGACTGGTCAGCCTATTCCATACTCCTGTCCAGTGGGAGGCTGGGAACGGGCACGTGACCCAAGTCAGACTCGATCAGAGTTAATCCCAGGATGTTTGCTGCACCCACAGCTCTGTTTTATGGCTGTGAAGCAAGTATGTTCACAGCTCTGTTTTATGGCTGTGAAGCAGGTGGAATGTACCGGACTCCTGCAGCGGAGATCCTGCTTGAGAATGAAGCTGAGCTGGAAGGAAGGCAAGCAAAAGGCAGAGATGGACATTGCATCCTAGGCCCAGCCATGTCAGACCAGATGCATGGACATGGGGATACGTGATCCCATAAATATCCAATACGACCTGAACCCTAGCTCAGGGGTACCCAATCCCTGTTAGAAACCGGGCTGCTCAACAGGAGATGAGCCATAGGTGAGGGAAAAAAGCTTCCTCTGTATCTGCAGCCGCTCCCCAGCACTAGCATCACCGCCTCAGCTCCGCTTCAGATCATCAGGTGTTAGATTCTCCTAGGAACACTGGCCCCTGGTGCCGAAAAGGTTGGGGACTGTTGCCCTAGCTCATCAGAAGGACTCGAGCAGCTATCACTAACATGATATCTGACTTTGGTCTGCTAGCACTCCTGGCTGAGTGGCTTATCTGGGAAGTCCATCGTGGAGGGAATGACTGGCAGGGTAGGAGCTAGATGTTCTTGGGCCCTGGTTAATCATTCCAGTCATAAGACTGTCAAACATTGTCGAGATTCTTAGCAGAGATCGAGGCCATCACGGACAGATAGGGTTTAAGTTCTCTAAGAGCTTTGCATTGACGACGTCAATGGTTATTCGCAGGATCACGTCTGTGGCTCTCTTATCACCCGAAACTTCGGGAATTCAGGCTACAAAACCTGAAAAAGTCTGAAACAGAGAAGCACCCAAACCTCTGTTTCCTGTGATGCTGGCATACAACCAATTACTGCGATCTTAGTACATAACTTTGAAGTAAAACAATCTTTCCATCATACTTTAAAAAGTACACAAATAGCACAGTCAAGTCTTTCAACTAACAGAGTTAGTCAAAAATGAAAGCTTGTTAACTTTCTCCCTCGTTCTCATAGCATCCAAAATATTAAATATCATATTAAAGAATCCTAAAGACCCATCTAAAAGTTCAGACCACAAATTATGTTTTAGCGCTATGGGCTGCCCAAGCATGGGAAAATGTCCTTTTAAATGAAAATGACAATACACATGAAAAAGTATATTTCTAGCAAGAAATTTTAGCTACGATGGCATAAATCCTTCTGTGGTAAATTATGCCACATTTTGCCTGCTGGCTTAAAGAAAGGGTTTGCCCTAATTTTTTTTTATAGCTCTTTATCATAGCCCTGGAAATGGCCCTATGTTTAATTACTGTGCTGCCATGCAAATTCTGGAAAACATCTATTTCTTCAAAAACAAGAATATTCCTGGTGCACGCTCCCCGCCCCCAGCTCTGTGCTATGTTCTGTGCCCAGCGGCAGTAAAAACACTTAAGCCGTTAGCATCATAAATCACTTAGAGGACAAGGTGCTGGTGATCTGAAAGATATATTGAGTGGAACCGAGCAAATTAGGTCTGCCCCTGTTGTTTTATCTTTATTTATTAATGGCAATAACTCTGCCCTAATTTTTTTTATAGCTCTTTATCAATTATGTGGCATGTAAAGCTCTTCGAATGATTTTTATTGACTTCTTCCTTCTTTTCCTGCCCAGGCAAAGATGCGGATGGCTCTACCTCTTTAGAATGAGGTCACGAGGTGCCCAGATTCCTGCTGTTAAAGGGGTCAGTAGAGTTTCATTCTCGCCTCCCCCGAATAAGAACTTGTAATTGATGAAGTAAGCAATGAACAGATCAAAGCAGACAAAGGTGAAGTCATTTTAGTGAGACAGAGTGGTTTTCAGGCGTAGAGGTTGGTAACAGTAATTTTGTTGAAAGTATGAGCATGTTTAAAGGAAGACAGTGTCAATCAGAAGTGGCCAGACCAGTTATCCCTGTAATTAAAGAACAGTCAGCAGAGGCATGCTGGCACTGCCCACCTAGAAAAAAGATCTCTTTGGTCCAGGGAGGAACCGATTTGGTTTCCAATCGTGTGGTCCCACTGACCTAGCCATAGCTTTTGAGGATAGAGATAAAAGAGTAAAGAGGCAACTGACCCAGAGGTGAGACCAGTTCTCCTAAGCATGTCTCTCATCCACCCACCCCTTTTCTCTCTGGTCCAATTCCGTGGTCACCTAGCAACCTTCTAATTATAGGTCGCTTTTCATGTACATCTTCTAAGTGAAGGAAGCAATGGTTTGGACACATACATTTTGAGTTTTAGTATTTTTATGACATACTTTTTTTTTTATCATGGCAAAATATGCATAACATAAATTTATAGTTTTAACCCTTTTTAAGTGTACGATTCAGCGGCATTAAGTACTGAATTCATAATGTGCTACTTTCCCTACTTCCATCTCCAGAACTGTCTCATCACGTCAAACAGAAACTCTGCACCCATTAAACGCTAACTCCTCATTCCTCCTCCTCTCAGACCCAGATAACCAGTCTTCTAGGCTCTGTTCCTGTGGATTTGCAGATTTTAGATACCTCATATAAATGGAGTAATATACTCTTTGTCCCTTTATCGCTGGTTTCTTTCATTCAGCATAATGTTTTCAAGGTTCATCCACATGGCAGCATGTATCAGAAGTTTCATCTTTTTTCAGGCTGAATAGTATTGTATGCATATTTGTCTATTTGCATATTTGTTTTATTTGTCTATTAACTGTTGATGGGCATTTGGGTTGTTTCTGCGTATTGGCTGCTGTGAATGATGCTGCCACGAACATTGGCGCACATGATCTGTCTGAGTCCCTGCTGTCAGTTTGTTTGGCTGTGAACTTAGAAGGAAAATTGTGGGATCACATAGTCATGTTTAACTTTTTGAGAAACTGCCAAAGTGCCTTCTACTGTGACTGCTCTATTTTACCAGCAACACACAAAGACACCAATTTCTGTACATTTTCACCAACATGTATTTTTCCTTTTTTTTTTTTTTGATAATAACCATTCTAATGCATGTGAGGTAATATCTCACTGTGGTTTTGATTTGCATTTCCCTTGTAATTAATCACGATGAGTGTTTTTTTCATGTGTTCATTGGCTTATGTTTATTTTCTTTGGAGAAATATCTTTTCGAGCCCTTTGCCCACTTTGAAGAAATTGCATTGTATGATATAATTTCTACTGTAGATTTGTATGAGTTCTTTAATGATTTAATTCCTGGTCAACTCAACCACAGGGAGGGACTGTACTGAGATTATGTTGACTCAAGAAGCCGGGCTTACTGCATGACAATTATTTTCATTATCATAAGTTAAATTTTCCATATGGTTTTCTGCTCCAGTCTTCTGAGTCTGACTAATGTGAGTTCGTATCTAGGAGATGGACTTGCTCTTGATGTGCTGGCACCCCAGATTGTGAACTGGAGTGGCAGATGATTAAAACCAGACCGCTGAATCTTCCCTGCCGTGGCAGAAGGTACCCACTGAGAGCTCTCTGTGTTTTCTAGGTTAATCTAAAAGCTTCACTGTTCAGTACAGTAACAACTGGACACATGTGGCTTTTAAAAATTAAGTTCAAATTCAAATCGAACAAATTCAAATTATTAAATTTAAATTAAAGAAAATGAAAAACTCAGCACCATAGTCTCGCTAGCCACCTTCCAACTGCTTGGTGGCACACGTGGCCAGTGTCTACTGTGTTGAATAACACAGATATGGAACTTTTCCGCCAACCCAGAATATTCTATTGGACAATACAGATTTAGAAAATAAGCACTTAAAAAAGAGCATTGGAAACAGATAAAACAAAGCAAAACCATAATAATACAGAAATGACTCTGGTTGTAAAGAATGATGTTAGAACTAAGTTGAAATAAACTCTATCTTACTTTAATGACTAGGAAAGGGCCTGTCAGTATTCTCTGTTACAGAATCATTTGTAAAATGAGCTTCATACTAGCGCCCCTGTCATGGGGTCGATGTGAAGGTTAAGTGCGGATTAATAGCCTAGCACAATAGTGGGCGTTAGGTATGCAAGTACGTGGCCACCATGAAAACGCACTGCTCACTTTCCCTCCTGCAGTAGTTAGTTGTGTCCATGTTGAGGCCACACGTCCTGCAGGCAGCTCCCAGACAATAACGGAGCGTGGCGGGGTGTTCATGTACCCACCCAGGGCAAGATATGCGACTCTCTTTGAAGGTGACTTTGACCTGGGGTCTCCCCATTCTCCTGGCCAAACCTTTTGGAACTGTGCCACGGTCCGAGACTCTTCCTTAGCCAATCCTTCTTTCTTCCCATTCTCCTTCCCCAGGTGTCAAATCCGCAACATGGTTTGAAGGCTCTCCCCAACTCCATCTCCCTTTCTTTCCCTCAGTACATCTCTTGAATGTCTCATCGTGTCTTAGTATCAGCTTCACAGCAGACCCAAACTGAAGAAAGTGTTTGCTAACTGTGACTGTTAGTTTCCAGGAGACAGTTCTTCATCTTTTTGACATGCAAAGTGTCCTAGCGGCCTTCTTACATCAAAACTCCCACATCAGCTGAGCAAACACATTTTCTTCAATTTCCTCCGAGACTTTAATGGTGAGATGCTCTTGCGAGCTCCTCCGCTGTCAGCACAGGCTGGTAAGGAGTCTTTATGATGTCTGCCAGAGGCCACTCTAATTTTGGACTCTTAGAAGGAACACTCTTTCATGTGACTTTCAGCTCTGAAGCACATTCAAGATCTGTGTTACCTATTGCTTCTGCCTTTTGGTGTAGGTTATTTTGTTTCTATTTGCTCTGCATTAACAACACTCTGGATTTTTAATTATCAGTTTCATGGAAAAGCTGTGGATATTATTTTTACTCAGTTCCAGAATCTCCTTTCAACTTTCTTCCCCCGCATGGCCAAAACTTAAAACAAAACCCTTGCGAGCACTGGACCTGAGCTCCAGTTCTCAATCTACTGTCCAGTCAATGCTCAGTGCTTTCCTTCTGCAGAGTTTTTCTTCTTTAGCTGTTCCCATCTCCTCTCCAGGGCCATGCCAATCCAAACTGTCACCATGACTTACCTGTACAAAGCCTAGGACAGATGACAGTGTTTCCCACAACCTGAAACACACCTCAGGCTCTTGGGTCTTCCCATTGTGGCCGTCTGCCTTCCAGCTGCCAGCACCTGCATCTCTTTGCCAGTGTGCTCCTTCTCGCCCCTAAGCTCTCTACCACTGTGTGTGGCAGGCCACACGTGACAGGGCATGAGCTCCTGCTGGACAAGGCCTCTCAGCTTCTCGACAAGAACGGTGGTGGTGGCTTCTCCATGACGCACACTGTTGCCTGCCTTCCCTTCCCTGCCTCACTTTTCACTGTCCCCTTGGTATTTCCTTGGGTCATTCCCCAAATGAAGTCCTTGCACTAGGATGGCGGGGGAAGCCAAGCTAAGACAGAGATCCGTAGAGAAGAGATGTCCCCCAGTCAAGCATGTTTCAGGACTGCTAGACTAAACAAGGGTGGGTTTCCTAGCTGTAAGACTTCAGAGTGTTCCGGCTGTTAACACTTAGCAAATATCCAGGGATAGAAAGTAGGCAGACGATCCAGTTATCTGGTTCCGCGTTATTGTGGGGTGCAGCATGCATGCGCACACAGGAACCCTCTATAAAATACAGCCCAGGAACCGACACACTGTGGGAACAGAGCCACGGGTTCTGGGAAGAACAAAGTGTTTTTTTTTTGCTCCCCCTCATTGTACATTTTCGCGTGAAATGTATTCAAGGGTATACAGTTACTAAAAACACAAACATGTTTTCAAGAAGCAGTAGACCAATTAGTGAGTAGTGCTGACAATCTGGGTTCCTATGAAATGGAGGTGTGTTGGGGACGGAGCGGAAGGCCCGTGGGCCCAGGACTGGCCCCCTCGCCAAGTGCTGGGTAGTAGAGCTTCGCTCAGTTCTTAATCGAATGGCTCAGATTGTTCTGAGTGTGAGAAAAAGGCATCTGAAGATTCATGCTGGTGGTTCCGTCCTCCCGATTAATCTAGTTACAAATAGGTCCTTAGCCGATTCACATTTTCATTATGAAGAGGACAAATCATAACACAGCATGGATTGGAAGTAATTCAGCATGATAAATACTTTAAAACTGAACTGCAGTTCGCATGAAGTTCATTTAAACCCCAAGAGCAAATTTACTTCCTGTTTCAAGACCCTTGCGTTTCTTAGGGACTAAACCACGGTGACTATACTGACATTCGGTATTTCAGCATGGCTTCACAGAATTTGCCTTCCCTTGAGCCACGTGTGGACCTGTAGGTCAAATTTAACTTTCAACTACTATTTTTTGGGGAATCAGTGTACGCGTTTCTGCGTGTGGTTCTCTCTCTTCCTCTCCCACTTCTGAGGGACAGGAGGGGGCACCCTCCCTGCAAAAGTACCTAAAAAAGAAATTAAATAAGCATGTATATTTAAATTTAACAGATAGATTTAAAGCTCACTAAACTTCCTCATTTAAAATGTTTTAAAAATTATTTCCGATTTTATTTTCTCTGCAGATATTAAAGTTTTTGTAAGTGACACAGTTAACATTGTTTTAAGCAACATTTGCAAACGTTCATTTTTTTTTTTAGACATCTGATCTTAAATGCTTTCTCTATAAGTACTCATTTGTTTCTCTTTTTTACTTTATCTCTGCCACCAAAGTAGACTTGGGAAGACACTTTCTATTCCTCTCTCTCTCAACACGTGAAAAGAATACAGACTCCAAACAATAAAAGGTCTTTTCATAATCTGTTCTTTTAAAGTCACAGCTAATATTTGGTTGATTTTGTTGTCCTGGTGGGAATGGAAATGGAGAACTTTTCTCCCTTCCCTCCTTTTTTTACAGTTTACTTTCAGTTTTATATTTTATTCTCCTTTCTCATCCTTATTGATCTAATTTTATTTTTAAAATATATTGAACAATAACATGATTCTAAAAGTCAAAAGTATATATAAAGTTAAATTCAGAGAAGTGTCACTTCCTCCTAAGTATCTTTATCCTATGTCCTCTACATCTTGAAGATAATCAACTTCCTTGTTTTCCAGTTTTTTCTCTCTGTGTTTTTTTTTGTAGTCATTTTTAAATTTTCCTTAAAGCATCACCTTTATTTTCAAAGAGAACATTAATTTTTCTTTTCAAAGCGTCTGCCAGGTACTGTATCATTGTCAGTTATTTTTCTGGAACACTTGTCATTTCATAAAAATAAAGACACTTGATTGTTTTTAACTTTGACAACTCTCTTATGTATTTTTTTGTGAAATAGCCATTGACACTCTACCCTAAAGAGGAGTTTTCCTGGTCATTCCTGACTCATTACAAAGTGTTGCGTGGATTCTACACATTTTACAGGTTGTGGCAGGTAGACTCTTAGGTGACTCCTGTATCCCTTCCCTATGGAGTCTCCTCCCCTTAAGTGTGGGTGGGACCTATGACTTGCTTCTAACCAATGGAATACGGCAAAGGTGATGGGATGTCATGTCCGTGATTACATTATATCAGATTTTAACTTCTGTCCAGTTAGTGACTGTCTCTATTTACTCTTTCCCTCGCTGGCTTTGAGGGAGTAAGCTGCTCCATGGGGAGGCCCACGTTGCTGAGAGCTGAGGGCGGTCTCCAGCTGGCAGCCAGCCAGGAGCTGAGAACTGAACCCTCCCAATAGCAGATCCTTCCTCGGTTGGGCCGCAGATGAAACCCCACTCTGACCTTCACCATGATTGCAGCCTTGAGAGAGACATTGATGTGTTTCACTCAGCTAAGCCACACCCAGACTCTTGACTCTAGAAGCTATGAGATAATAAATGTGTCTTGTTTTAAGTGAATAAGTCTGTGGTGATTTGTTACACAGCAATCAATAATAAATGCACAGGTGTTAACCTTTATAAATGCAACCAATCTTTGCAACAATAGCTTGCTTTTGAAGGATGCACGGTTCATGAATTTCATGTGTGGAGCTACCTCTGTGATATTCACAAAGGAATCATTTTTACAATTCCAGTCAAGCAGCCTCTCAGTCAAGGGGTCCACTATACTCCTTTTCTGTCAAACATTTTTATTTTACAAGTTACTCTTATAAAGATGTCTTCTCTAATAAAGCTCTCGGTTGATGGCTCATAAAACATGTGTATCATACATCCTCTTACATCTAAAAAAATCCATAAGCTGAGGTGCTGGAAACACTGTGCTTTCATCCAATCATACAGCTAATATTCATCACGTACTTTATTCTCATACTTTTATCTTTACAATTTTAGTGAAATCTCTTCCAGATTTGTTGACAAAGGGAAGTGCCTTATTTGTTGACATATATTGTGGTTCCTATGCATCAGTTTAGACATTTTTCCTTAAGGGTTTAATGAGTGTTTTCCTAATGAGGGATTTGCTACTGAGTAAGAGACTTTAAAGGAACTTCTAAATGATTATTATCAAGCTTAGTGGAATTTTTGAAGTATTGAGTATTTAGTAACTTTAAACATAAACAACCAAAGAATTAGGGAGTTGTTTTTTGGTTCTGGTTTTCAAGCGGCTTAGTTTTTTGTTTGTTTTTCAGTGTCTCGTGAATCACGATGGCGTTAATAATAACTCAAGACTCAATGAAACTCCTAGAATGGGTTTCAGTTAAAGGAAAGTAGATCTCTATCCACGCTGCAGGTGCCAGGCCTGCTGTCTGGTCTGCTT
>NW_024355205.1:34901383-35057823 GCF_902729225.1 Pteropus medius
GGTTTTGATTTGCATTTCCCTTGTAATTAATCACGATGAGTGTTTTTTTCATGTGTTCATTGGCTTATGTTTATTTTCTTTGGAGAAATATCTTTTCGAGCCCTTTGCCCACTTTGAAGAAATTGCATTGTATGATATAATTTCTACTGTAGATTTGTATGAGTTCTTTAATGATTTAATTCCTGGTCAACTCAACCACAGGGAGGGACTGTACTGAGATTATGTTGACTCAAGAAGCCGGGCTTACTGCATGACAATTATTTTCATTATCATAAGTTAAATTTTCCATATGGTTTTCTGCTCCAGTCTTCTGAGTCTGACTAATGTGAGTTCGTATCTAGGAGATGGACTTGCTCTTGATGTGCTGGCACCCCAGATTGTGAACTGGAGTGGCAGATGATTAAAACCAGACCGCTGAATCTTCCCTGCCGTGGCAGAAGGTACCCACTGAGAGCTCTCTGTGTTTTCTAGGTTAATCTAAAAGCTTCACTGTTCAGTACAGTAACAACTGGACACATGTGGCTTTTAAAAATTAAGTTCAAATTCAAATCGAACAAATTCAAATTATTAAATTTAAATTAAAGAAAATGAAAAACTCAGCACCATAGTCTCGCTAGCCACCTTCCAACTGCTTGGTGGCACACGTGGCCAGTGTCTACTGTGTTGAATAACACAGATATGGAACTTTTCCGCCAACCCAGAATATTCTATTGGACAATACAGATTTAGAAAATAAGCACTTAAAAAAGAGCATTGGAAACAGATAAAACAAAGCAAAACCATAATAATACAGAAATGACTCTGGTTGTAAAGAATGATGTTAGAACTAAGTTGAAATAAACTCTATCTTACTTTAATGACTAGGAAAGGGCCTGTCAGTATTCTCTGTTACAGAATCATTTGTAAAATGAGCTTCATACTAGCGCCCCTGTCATGGGGTCGATGTGAAGGTTAAGTGCGGATTAATAGCCTAGCACAATAGTGGGCGTTAGGTACGCAAGTACGTGGCCACCGTGAAAACGCACTGCTCACTTTCCCTCCTGCAGTAGTTAGTTGTGTCCATGTTGAGGCCACACGTCCTGCAGGCAGCTCCCAGACAATAACAGAGCGTGGCGGGGTGTTCATGTACCCACCCAGGGCAAGATATGCGACTCTCTTTGAAGGTGACTTTGACCTGGGGTCTCCCCATTCTCCTGGCCAAACCTTTTGGAACTGTGCCACGGTCCGAGACTCTTCCTTAGCCAATCCTTCTTTCTTCTCATTCTCCTTCCCCAGGTGTCAAATCTGCAACATGGTTTGAAGGCTCTCCCCAACTCCATCTCCCTTTCTTTCCCTCAGTACATCTCTTGAATGTCTCATCGTGTCTTAGTATCAGCTTCATAGCAGACCCAAACCGAAGAAAGTGTTTGCTAACTGTGACTGTTAGTTTCCAGGAGACAGTTCTTCATCTTTTTGACATGCAAAGTGTCCTAGCGGCCTTCTTACATCAAAACTCCCACATCAGCTGAGCAAACACATTTTCTTCAATTTCCTCTGAGACTTTAATGGTGAGATGCTCTTGCGAGCTCCTCGGCTGTCAGCACAGGCTGGTAAGGAGTCTTTATGATGTCTGCCAGAGGCCACTCTAATTTTGGACTCTTAGAAGGAACACTCTTTCATGTGACTTTCAGCTCTGAAGCACATTCAAGATCTGTGTTACCTATTGCTTCTGCCTTTTGGTGTAGGTTATTTTGTTTCTATTTGCTCTGCATTAACAACACTCTGGATTTTTAATCATCAGTTTCATGGAAAAACTGTGGATATTATTTTTACTCAGTTCCAGAATCTCCTTTCAACTTTCTTCCCCCGCTTGGTCAAAACTTAAAACAAAACCCTTGCGAGCACTGGACCTGAGCTCCAGTTTTCAATCTACTGTCCAGTCAATGCTCAGTGCTTTCCTTCTGCAGAGTTTTTCTTTAGCTGTTCCCATCTCCTCTCCAGGGCCATGCCAATCCAAACTGTCACCATGACTTACCTGTACAAAGCCTAGGACAGATGACAGTGTTTCCCACAACCTGAAACACACCTCAGGCTCTTGGGTCTTCCCATTGTGGCCGTCTGCCGTCCAGCTGCCAGCACCTGCATCTCTTTGCCAGTGTGCTCCTTCTCGCCCCTAAGCTCTCTACCACTGTGTGTGGCAGGCCACACGTGACAGGGCATGAGCTCCTGCTGGACAAGGCCTCTCAGCTTCTCGACAAGAACGGTGGTGGTGGCTTCTCCATGACGCACACTGTTGCCTGCCTTCCCTTCCCTGCCTCACTTTTCACTGTCCCCTTGGTATTTCCTTGGGTCATTCCCCAAATGAAGTCCTTGCACTAGGATGGCGGGGGAAGCCAAGCTAAGACAGAGATCCGTAGAGAAGAGATGTCCCCCAGTCAAGCATGTTTCAGGACTGCTAGACTAAACAAGGGTGGGTTTCCTAGCTGTAAGACTTCAGAGTGTTCCGGCTGTTAACACTTAGCAAATATCCAGGGATAGAAAGTAGGCAGACGATCCAGTTATCTGGTTCCGCGTTATTGTGGGGTGCAGCATGCATGCGCACACAGGAACCCTCTATAAAATACAGCCCAGGAACCGACACACTGTGGGAACAGAGCCACGGGTTCTGGGAAGAACAAAGTGTTTTTTTTTTGCTCCCCCTCATTGTACATTTTCGCGTGAAATGTATTCAAGGGTATACAGTTACTAAAAACACAAACATGTTTTCAAGAAGCAGTAGACCAATTAGTGAGTAGTGCTGACAATCTGGGTTCCTATGAAATGGAGGTGTGTTGGGGACGGAGCGGAAGGCCCGTGGGCCCAGGACTGGCCCCCTCGCCAAGTGCTGGGTAGTAGAGCTTCGCTCAGTTCTTAATCGAATGGCTCAGATTGTTCTGAGTGTGAGAAAAAGGCATCTGAAGATTCGTGCTGGTGGTTCCGTCCTCCCGATTAATCTAGTTACAAATAGGTCCTTAGCCGATTCACATTTTCATTATGAAGAGGACAAATCATAACACAGCATGGATTGGAAGTAATTCAGCATGATAAATACTTTAAAACTGAACTGCAGTTCGCATGAAGTTCATTTAAACCCAAGAGCAAATTTACTTCCTGTTTCAAGACCCTTGCGTTTCTCAGGGACTAAACCACGGTGACTATACTGACATTCGGTATTTCAGCATGGCTTCACAGAATTTGCCTTCCCTTGAGCCACGTGTGGACCTGTAGGTCAAATTTAACTTTCAACTACTATTTTTTGGGGAATCAGTGTACGCGTTTCTGTGTGTGGTTCTCCCTCTTCCTCTCCCACTTCTGAGGGACAGGAGGGGGCACCCTCCCTGCAAAAGTACCTAAAAAAGAAATTAAATAAGCATGTATATTTAAATTTAACAGATAGATTTAAAGCTCACTAAACTTCCTCATTTAAAATGTTTTAAAAATTATTTCCGATTTTATTTTCTCTGCAGATATTAAAGTTTTTGTAAGTGACACAGTTAACATTGTTTTAAGCAACATTTGCAAACGTTCATTTTTTTTTTAGTCATCTGATCTTAAATGCTTTCTCTATAAGTACTCATTTGTTTCTCTTTTTTACTTTATCTCTGCCACCAAAGTAGACTTGGGAAGACACTTTCTATTCCTCTCTCTCTCAACACGTGAAAAGACTCCAAACAATAAAAGGTCTTTTCATAATCTGTTCTTTTAAAGTCACAGCTAATATTTGGTTGATTTTGTTGTCCTGGTGGGAATGGAAATGGAGAACTTTTCTCTCTTCCCTCCTTTTTTTACAGTTGTTTACTTTCAGTTTTATATTTTATTCTCCTTTCTCATCCTTATTGATCTAATTTTATTTTTAAAATATGTTGAACAATAACATGATTCTAAAAGTCAAAAGTATATATAAAGTTAAATTCGGAGAAGTGTCACTTCCTCCTAAGTATCCTTATCCTACGTCCTCTACATCTTGAAGATAATCAACTTCCTTGTTTTCCAGTTTTTTCTCTCTGTGTTTTTTTTGTAGTCATTTTTAAATTTTCCTTAAAGCATCACCTTTATTTTCAAAGAGAACATTAATTTTTCTTTTCAAAGCGTCTGCCAGGTACTGTATCATTGTCAGTTATTTTTCTGGAACACTTGTCATTTCATAAAAATAAAGACACTTGATTGTTTTTAACTTTGACAACTCTCTTATGTATTTTTTTGTGAAATAGCCATTGACACTCTACCCTAAAGAGGAGTTTTCCTGGTCATTCCTGACTCATTACAAAGTGTTGCGTGGATTCTACACATTTTACAGGTTGTGGCAGGTAGACTCTTAGGTGGCTCCTGTATCCCTTCCCTATGGAGTCTCCTCCCCTTAAGTGTGGATGGGACCTATGACTTGCTGCTAACCAATGGAATATGGCAAAGGTGATGGGATGTCATGTCCGTGATTACATTATATCAGATTTTAACTTCTGTCCAGTTAGTGACTGTCTCTATTTACTCTTTCTCTCGCTGGCTTTGAGGGAGTAAGCTGCTCCATGGGGAGGCCCACGTTGCTGAGAGCTGAGGGCGGTCTCCAGCTGGCAGCCAGCCAGGAGCTGAGAACTGAACCCTCCCAATAGCAGATCCTTCCTTGGTTGGGCCGCAGATGAAACCCCACTCTGACCTTCACCATGATTGCAGCCTTGAGAGAGACATTGATGTGTTTCACTCAGCTAAGCCACACCCAGACTCTTGACTCTAGAAGCTATGAGATAATAAATGTGTCTTGTTTTAAGTGAATAAGTCTGTGGTGATTTGTTACACAGCAATCAATAATAAATGCACAGGTGTTAACCTTTATAAATGCAACCAATCTTTGCAACAATAGCTTGCTTTTGAAGGATGCACGGTTCATGAATTTCATGTGTGGAGCTACCTCTGTGATATTCACAAAGGAATCATTTTTACAATTCCAGTCAAGCAGCCTCTCAGTCAAGGGGTCCACTATACTCCTTTTCTGTCAAACATTTTTATTTTACAAGTTACTCTTATAAAGATGTCTTCTCTAATAAAGCTCTCGGTTGATGGCTCATAAAACATGTGTATCATACATCCTCTTACATCTAAAAAAATCCATAAGCTGAGGTGCTGGAAACACTGTGCTTTCATCCAATCATACAGCTAATATTCATCACGTAATTTATTCTCATACTTTTATCTTTACAATTTTAGTGAAATCTCTTCCAGATTTGTTGACAAAGGGAAGTGCCTTATTTGTTGACATATATTGTGGTTCCTATGCATCAGTTTAGACATTTTTCCTTAAGGGTTTAATGAGTGTTTTCCTCATGAGGGATTTGCTACTGAGTAAGAGACTTTAAAGGAACTTCTAAATGATTATTATCAAGCTTAGTGGAATTTTTGAAGTATTGAGTATTTAGTAACTTTAAACATAAACAACCAAAGAATTAGGGAGTTGTTTTTTGGTTCTGGTTTTCAAGCGGCTTAGTTTTTTGTTTGTTTTTCAGTGTCTCGTGAATCACGATGGCGTTAATAATAACTCAAGACTCAATGAAACTCCTAGAATGGGTTTCAGTTAAAGGAAAGTAGATCTCTATCCACGCTGCAGGTGCCAGGCCTGCTGTCTGGTCTGCTTTCTGCTCCCCCCCAATCCCAACTCACTCTCTGTCAGTGCAGAGGGTCATGTACAAACACATCCTGTCACACCCCTATGCCTATGGTCCAGGCTTCTCATCTCATTCACAGTAAAAGCCCAACTCTTTACAGATCCCCGTGTGACCTTCACCCTTATCAGCCCCAGTGCTCAGACTGCATTATTTTCCACTTTCCTTCTCACTGACTCTTCCTCAACCAGGCTGGCCTCCCAGATTGAGTGAAGCAAACTTCTACCCCCTATCTTTGCATCTGCACTTTCTTTTTTGCTTGAAGCTCTCTCCCTTTAGTTTTCATCAAATTCATTTCCTCACTTCCTTTAAGGTCTGCTCAAATGTCTCCTCATCAGAGAGGCCTCCCCTGCAATGTGTGTATTGACAGTCCTACCCGCATCCAGCTTTAATTTTTGCTACGGCGTCGCTCACACCTGAGATTTTCTATCCGTGCTTGTGGTATCTGTGTTCAAGTAGAACTGTTTTGTCCACTGTTTCATCTTTAGCACCTGGTTGTGTCTGGCATGTAGAGGGCGCTCAATAAATATTTATTAAATGAAAGAATACATTCAAATAGCCTACTTGATAATATTGATTTTTTTCAATTGTTTTCATATCAATTCATATTAGGCTGTCTTTTTTTTTTTTTTTTTTTTAAATATTGTTACGTGGTGACAAAGAGATTGCAATAGGGATAGACCTAGTGGTCATCATGCCATGGTTCTCTTGTGATTGCATTTTTAGGTTTTTATTTTTATTTTCTGAGGATTGTTTTTTTAAGACGGTCACTCATTTTGTCAGAGTTAGTGTAGCTTAAATGGGATAATATAGCCCCTAACATCACTTAACCGGTCTGTATAAATGTAGTGTGCTGTAATACATGGAATCAACCTAATGAAAGAAAGCCTTCAGTCGCTCAGCATGACACGCCTCTCCAGGACACCTTGCTGACTGCATGTGACACGTGAGAGTCTGACATTCACTTAGAAGGTAGGGTGCTTTAGTCGTGGGAAGCTAGGCTATGCTGTGGTAAGAGATCTCAGTGGCTTAACACAGTAAAGGTTTATTTTTCACAGTCAGAAAGATCGCGCTGGATCAGGCAGCCTTCTCTACATTGTCGCTTTGCCTTGAGAGTTACTGCAGTCGTAAACAGAAGGCTGTGATCCCCAGGCTTACGTGACCAATCCCATTGGCCAGAGCCAATGTAACTGCAAGGGAGGCTGGGAAATATAGAGATTAAGAATGTCTGCCGCACAGTTTCAATCCATATATATTACATGTTAGTGAAGTAGACATTTTCTCTTTCTAGTATATTATTATTTTCTTTGCCTACTTCAATAGATCATTCTCTGTGTGTACCATACTCTGGAGAACATAGCTAAAGCAACGTTAGTAGAAAACCCATATTTAACCAAAACACGATACATCATTTTGTTTTTGTCATTTTCTCTTTTCTTTTGTGTTATGAAATGGAATAGAAAAACATCTAGTTAATAATGGCGTCTTTTAAGAGATTTGTCGAATAATCAAGATCTATCGCCATTGCTTGTCATCCGTGTCACTAACGTTAGCCAAGCACTTCCTTAGGGAAGAGATTAACAAAAAAGGCGGTGGCAAAGCCGTGCCCGTATTCATGTATTGATTAGGCTCTGTTTCCAGATCAGTCCTGCAAATTATAGATGCAAATAACTGCTAGTAGATTTCATTTGGGATGATTCTGTCTAACTGAGGCAAAGAAGAGGAATTAAAAACATCCTTCTTCTGCGCGAAACAGAAAATGTAAGCCAAACTATTTGTCGAGTGTGTTTTAAGTAGGTGCTAAGTGGAGGCTCTGGGTTCATCATAGGCAGCACCAACCAGGAGAAGCTGCTCCTTGGTTGAAGGGGTGGGAGACAGGCAGAGCTGAGAGTAAGTAGCAGGTCACAACAATGAGAACAACAGCTTTTGGTAAATGGGTTAAGGAAGGTGTCTCCCACAGAGGGGCCTCCTGCATCTTTCTGGGCAGACCCCACCCCTCAGTGCCATGCTCACCTGTGGGCACTTTCTCTTTCTCTCCCCCATGGCTTCCCAGGGTCACAGCTGTTGGTGATGTGATCACCCGCATACATGGCTTCCCCCAAGGTCCCTGCAGTCTAGCACGCGACTTGGCCTCCAGCCTCCGAGGGGGTCCTCATCCCCGGGTGTGGACAGCTTTTCTCATCAGCCATGTTTCCTTGTGGAGGGTTGAGCTTTTTCCAAGCTGGGCATACTTCCTTTCAGGGAGCTTGGCCTCTGTGCTTACATGACATTTGCTCTGCTGAAGAAAATCCAGGTGACTTGCTTCTGATCATCCTCAGAGGGGCCTTTCTCTACCAAGCTTCTGGAAGAGTATGCTTCCTTGCGTTGGGTGTGCGATGTCAACCTATACCCAAAGGTCCAATGAGCTCAGCAGAATCATTTATGATTTAATGAAATAAACGCATCTCTGTCTCTTTTGCATTATGGACAGGCTAGTACCAATAGTTACAACCACCAGAAAATCCTTAACAAATGTGAGGCCCACTATATGGCATTTCGACCTTCGTTGCCTCCTACCAGCCATTACCCTGAATTATTAATAAGCTGCTTTCTCCAGCCCCTCATCACATCGCGTGGCCTGGCCGGTGGTCTCTGTTTGCATTTCTTACCTACCGACTCGTCTGATTTCTGACAGCTCTAAGTATCCTCAGGACAGGTAGGCTGCTCCCTCCCACCCTTCACTGCTGGCATCCTTCTCCTCACTCTAGTGGCCTGGTAGTAATTCCAGAGATGGGAAGAAACAACTCCTCCGGGGCGACCCCAGATCCCTATCTAGAGGAGAACATTGAGGCTAAAGGTTCCTGCACGATGGTTTACCAACGTTATGACCTTGGACGAGTCATTTAGTAGACCTGAAACTGAAGATTCTTTATTCATAATTGCAGATAGTAAAACCTGTCCTGTCCCCATACAATTGATGTAAGAGTCAGAGTGATCCACGATGAAATGCAAAGGACTCTGAAAACACAAGATAATGTTGCTGCCGTGTTATCAAGAAGGTCCTGGTGCTTTTAGTACACTTATTGAAAATTTTTTCTTATTATGGTATTTACACACAGCTTGCATTTGTAATTTAGAGGTGTCCTCTTCCCTCTTCTGTGTCTACTAAAAGCAAAACATCAAATGCCCTTCTAGTTACACCCTGATGTTGCTGTCACCAAGGAATGGTAGGTCAGGTACTTGCCTCTAGGTACTAACCTAGCACACGACTACTTGCCTGGCCCAGTCGTCGTCATTTCAAGGTATCATTTTACTCTGCTCATGTGTGTATTGGAGTGCCTTCCGGTGAGCGCACTGGGATGGACGGGGTACTGCAGATTTCAAAGTTAGGGGACAAGTTTGACACAGCTGTCACGAACAGGCCAGCTTTTGCAGACACGAACTCTCCATGCTGAAACTAAATGCCACTGGTCACAGAATCTCACATTCTTACGATACGTTACTATCGACCTTGTGTTTGTATAAAATAAACATGGTGGAAGAGACATTTTAATGCAGTGGAAGGATGATCGAGTCTCAACACTCAGAGAAGAACATTTGTTTAGTCTTTGGATTCCTCAGAGTAAGCTGCTTTACACACAGAAAAGAAGAGGTGCCAGTAATGTTTGGAATAAAAGACAATCTCGAGCATTTATTAAGCTAAGTGAATCTATCTTTATCCATTTACCAAAGGGCAGTGCTTTCCCCCACACAAAGATCTTGGAGCTCTGCTCTAAGTGACAGAAGTCAGTCAAGGCAATCAGTTGCCAGGGAATTTTGCCGAAACAGTTGTGCGGTGAATTTAACTCCTTCCTGGGCAGAGGAAGGGGCTGGTCTCAGGGGAAATGGGAAGGCATGATCACGAAATCTAAAATGAATGCCAGCTTACTGTCACCGCCCACAACCACCATTTTGAAACTTACGAAAACTACTCATTTTGCACATGCACCGTGGATGGCAAAGTCAGTCGAGCTGGCAATAATGTTTGATAAGTCTTTATAGAATTAATGAACTGAAGTCGGGATCACAAGGGAAAGAATGGAATAAGAGTGTGAGAATCATTAGTTTCAGGCATCTCTTCGTGCCCACAGTCATGCTCCCTTGCTCTATGTGCTTAGAGGACACCTGAGAGTTTCACCTTCCACCGAAAAAGGTTCGGGGGTGATTCGAAGTCCTGGTTCGGGTCCCAGAAACTAAGCACCAGGGCTTCTCAGACTTATTCATATGTTTTACCTGACATCAAACACTGTATGGCCTTGATTTGAAAATTCCTGATTTAGAACAAAATGTTTTGGATACAGAAGAAAAACCTTGTTTTTTTTTTTTCAAAAAGATCATTTATTAATTACTTATTAATCAAATGCATATTTTTTCAAGACAAAGGAACAGATCCTATGAGAAATGTGTTGGCTTATTCTTTTCACTCAATTTTCGATTTTCCTGTTAACTCA
This sequence comes from Pteropus medius, assembly GCF_902729225.1. NCBI lineage: Eukaryota > Metazoa > Chordata > Mammalia > Chiroptera > Pteropodidae > Pteropus > Pteropus medius. The sequence continues at coordinate 34,911,522 of NW_024355205.1, forward strand.
GGATATAGTTATAGGAAGAATAATAACAGATGAATAATAGTTAACAATACTCAGCACTTAGCGCTGAATCCCTTTCTTAAATTAACACCTGATTCTTTTCATGTTTTAATTTATTCTTAAATTAGTTATACCATTATGTCTTTGATTTTTTTTTTTTTAAAGTAGGTATTATTCAGACAGGGTACAAAATTCAAGAGTGACAAAAGACACACAATGAACTTCCCTCCTACCTGTCTGCCAGCTACCCAGATCCTATCCTTAAAGGCAATCAAATTATCAGTTTCCCATTTATCCTCCCAGAGGTATCTTCTTTGTTTTAAATCATTTAAAACAAAATGAGAACATAAGAAAAGACAGATCCGAATCATAGTACTTCTTTTCCACAGATGCTCTTTGTGGGGTCTTATTTGTCTTTTCTGGGAATCAGGCGGGAGTGAGGGGGTCTAAAATTTGAATCCTCTTAGGAGCAGATTCCAAGGAAGCACCTTTCCCGCCCTCTCCTGGGATCTCAGGATAGAGAAGTGGAGGAAGAGGTGGGGTCAACGAAGAATGGGGAATTTTAGGGTCCATAAATGGCTCAGAGAAAATGCAACCTCTCTACTGTTCAAGAGAACCCCTCCCCAGTGTAAGTCGAAGGTCTCAAAGCAAGTGACCCGTGGGGCACAGGTGGTGATGGTGTGATGCCTTACAGCTCTTGGGCTGATGGTCCAAATTCTAGGGTCTGAAGACAAATAGGTAGATTTCTTGCAGACTTTCAGGCCTTGCTATGATTCAGCTCTTAGCTGCAGCTCCCAGGAGTGGCAGCCAGGGTTAGTCTGAGATGCACAGAAGGCACATCATCCAGTCTCTGGGGTCTGCCAGGCTGACTTTTTTGATCTGCCAAAACTTTCACTTTGCAGAATGTCAGAAATGCCTGGGTGGCTGCTGACTGCAGACAGATCTCGGGTCACGTGTCCTTGGAATTTCAATGTCCTCGAGCTCAGCGCAGACCTTCAGCTGAGGCTACTGCTCCTGGATCGGAAGGCTCACCAACCCGGCTGGCATCAGGTTCAGCTTTGATCTTGGGACATTCAGGACGAGACGCATAGGGGGCGAGACCCTGGGGCTCCCCGTCTCTAGGTGGTCCACAGGGTGTGGCAGAATTTGGATTCACATCCCATGGACGTGGGCTTCAGGAGGGGGTTCACTCCAGGTTTCCTACGACCTTTCAGCCACGGCCCCCTCCTGTGTCAGGACCGCCCTGTCCCCACGTACCGGAGTGCTGCTGTCCCAGCCCCAGGACACAGGCCACAGGCCACAGTGCTGCTTTTACCTAATCTTCTCTTTGACTTCAGGGAATGGAATTAGGAATAAGAGGGGAGGCTGTTCACGCCAGTGGAGACTCAGTCGCTTGCCCCTTTGCATGTATTTTCCCCGGTAATATTTTATGTTTTAACAGTTTTTATTATGAAATGTAGCACAGTACCAAAAAGTGTACAGAAGAGAAATGCGCAGCGTAAGTGTGCATAATAAATTGATCCAGACCAATCACTGCCGGGACCACAGAGGCCACCATCACCCTCCCAGGCACCACTCCCCTTCTCCATGGGACCCCATCTGACTTTTGTAATCTCTTCCTTGCTTCGATGTATTCTTTTACTTCTTACGCATGCAAAACATAGTAATTTAGTTTTGACTTTTTATATAAATAAATGCTATGCAATATGTGTTCTTTTGTATCTGGTTTCTCTCACTTACTAGTTTTCTGAGGTTCTATGTTGTTTCATGTAGCTACTGTTTGTATATTTTTATGGCTGCTTACTATTTACTATTTGTCCATATTTATTACTGCCTATCATATATTGGAATTTCTTCATCATTATCATCGTTTATGAATATGTGGGTTGTTTTCAGTTTTCTACTTTAAGAATAATGCTACTAAAAACATTCTCTCTCTTGGTGCAAATGGACACACATTTACACTTGGTGTATACCTGAGCGTGGAAGACTTGACTCACAGATATTCACGTTCACTGTTAGTACACAATGCCAAACAACTTTCTAGAGCGGTGGTACCGATTTACACTCCTACCTGTGGAGTGGCAGAAGTTTCACCGCCTCGGCCCTCATTACTGCTTGGTATAGTTCACTTTCTTCGTTTTTGTCCTTCGGCTGAGTGTGTGGTACGTTCACCTTGTAACTTTATCTTCTCTCTGCCGAATGTCATGTATTTATTGGCCTTGGTTATACTCTGTTCAAATCCCTTGCCCGTGTTTCTATTTTGCTGTGTTTTTATTCTCACTGATTTAGGGGAACTCTTTACATATTCTGAATACTAGCCCATTGTTGGTTTTATACGTTGCAAACTCCTTGTCACCTCTGTGACAATGATATAGTTATAGTTTAGTTTTTTAACTTCTTTTTCTCCGGTATGAACTTAGAAGATATATTAGTTTCTTGGTGCTGCAGTAAAAAAATTACCACAAACTTGGTCGTTTGAAACAACAGAAATTTATTCTCGGAGTTCTTGAGGCCAAAAATTTGAAGTCAGGGTGTCTTCGGGGCTGTGCTCCCTTCGGAGACTCCAGGAGGAGGTGCTTCCAGTGGTGGTTTCCCGTCCTCGGCTCTGGCTGTGTCACTCCGATCTCTGCCTTTGTCTCCACGTCCCCTTTCCTCTGTGTGCCCATGTCCCCTCCTCTTCTCTCTGTCCTAAGGACACTGGCCGCTTGAATTAGAGACCATGTGGGTAGTCCAGGGTGACTCATCTCCAGATCCTTAACTTAATTACATCTGCAAAGACCCTTTATCCAAATATGGTTGCAATCACAGGTTCCAAGAGTTAAGATGTGCAATGTCCTCGTGGGGAACACCACTCAACCTCGCTATCATTTTGGGGACACCACTCGACCTCGCTATCATTTTGGGGAACACCACCCAACCCCATCGTCATTTAGGGGACACCACTCAACCACTCAAAGGAAAAACATTTATGTTTGATTCACTAAAGACAACTATTAGTGCCTCTTACCTTTCCCCAGAAAACATCAGGACACTAGAATGCTTTAAATTCATTTATTACCCTCAAACCTACATATCATTGCTGAAGTATATTTATTATATTTATTGTAAGCCCAGGAAGGCATCTTATTATTGTTTTATATAGTCAATACATGGGTAGCACAATAGAGTAGACAGAACTATGAATTTTTTGAAGTATCTAACCGATAAAGTAAGAACTTTTTTTCTTCACATGGCAAAAATCAATTGGATTTCATTTTCCCCATGGATTTCATTTATTTATCCATTTGTTTACTCCACAAATGCTCATTTAGTGCCTCCTGTGTGCTGAGGATTGGGCATAGCGGAGGAAGCATCGCCGACAAATTCTGCACAACGTGGGTTGTAAAATTATTAAACTGGAGTTTCAGTCTGCGGGGGATTTCCAAGATTATTTGGTGCCTCAAAACTTATTGTGCTAATAAGGAATCCGAGGGCCAGTAGGTGAAGTGACACTCTATGCCTGCAGGTCACATAGTCAGAGCCACCGGGTCCTTAAACACTCAGTCTAGCACCTGTAATTTCTGGAGTAGACACCAACTCCCAAGTCAGGAACTGCGTTTAAAACAGACAAGGCCGCGTAGATCTCTAGGACAGATGTGCAGAAAAATGTTGTTCTATAGACACGGTGGAAACTATCTCGTAAATGTCTATCTTTGGTCAAAATATAATCCCCCTGACTAATTCTGGAAAAAGACAAGACCCGTGGAGTATTCTAGCATGGAAAACTTTAATACAATATTGGAAATGACGATAAAAGTTAATATCTCTTGAGCACTCACAATATGCCGGGTGTTGTGTTAAGAGTTTTATGGGGCGGAGAGGGAGCGCCTTTGAGTCGCATGCCAGATTTATGAAGTCGGTGTTGTTACCCACAACCTCCTTTTAAAGGTGAGGATACTGAAGCACAGAAGTTCAGGAACCTGTCTGTTCAGGTGGTGACACTGTGAGTGGGGAGCCGGGACTTGACCTTGGATGGCTGAACCCCAGAACGGGGGAAGCTGTCCTTCTAGGAGTTCCCCGTGGTGTTGAAACAAACTCCCAGGATCATACTGTTGACCCCATGAGACAAGGGAAGGGAAGAGTGACCCCTAATCCTTTTCCAACACTCTATGGATAATTTTTCTTCACGTGTTGAAGAAATTGCTACAATTTTCCATCAAAAATATGGCCATTGTGTCAGGAAGAGGGCACGCTATGGAAACAGTCAATATGTCACATGTGGTCTGGCCACACGATGCTGGCATAGTGACTCAGCGACCAGGGACAGACTAGCAGGAAGAGCACTGGAACTGTCCTGTTTTAACCAGTGTTCTTTCTTCGGAAAAAATTACCCCACAGTGTTTGCTTTGCAATCAAGCCGTCACTTGTTAAAGACGCTCGTATTTCTAAGAGGCATTAGGAACTGACAGAAACATTATGCTGCCATCGCTTATACATACACGCCAACCGTGATGAATATGAATCAGAAGGAGCAGCAGTTCCAGATGGATCCATGCAGACTCACCGCTGTGCTCCTGACATGTGACGCGCCGGTTTTCAAGCAGATCTTCGGGGCACGGGTTGGCAGTTGGTGGTGACAATGACGATCGCCAGTTGGGACCGGAATGTCGCCATTAGTATTCTCTGCAGGGAGAATGCCAGCTTCAATGTCTAATCACAAAAGCCATGTTGGTGCCTCTCAAATATCATTTAGGTAAAATTGTTTCTGATTGACGGGACGGGGCTCGATTCTTGCCTTTAGTTCTGGAATTGTCTGCTCTGACTGTGAGCGGATTGTCATGGCACTGTGAGGGATGACGGGCTGGCTTAGTTGTCGGCGTCCTATCATATGTCCCCCCTGCATCAAGGTCACAGGCGGCATTGCATATGCTCTGGGAGGGATGAGCGGCAACATCGTGGGCACTGATCTTTTTTTCATCATTTTTTCTAAATTAAACTTTGTAAAAGAAATCTTAGAATGTTAAAAAAGTGAAGTTTTGAGAATTGTGGGTCGCCTTCGTTAACGAGGGAGTGAGGAGGGGTTGAGTGTCTGAAGTTCCTTCAGATCTGCTTCTGGGTCACAGCATGTGAAAGTTTGACGTGCACTTACTCTGTAGTATAGAAAAAACAAAAAGGATGGATGGATGGATGGATGGATGCTTTCCCTGTCGCCTCTTCCTCTGAAAACTGTGTTAGTAATTAAAAGCAAAACTAACACACGCCATCTAAAAATTTAAAAGCCTTAAATCTTTTTAAAAAAAATTCAGACTAGTACATAAAAATGATAACAACAATTGTTCCTTAACATCTCCATGGAACAACCCGGAGTCCAGGATGGTGAGTGAGGCCTGGGCAAGTGGGACCACGCAGAGAGGGGGCATCGTGTGGGCTGGCTTTTGCTGCGTAATGAACCGCACCAAAATAAGTGGCTTAACACAGGAGCTGTTTATCTGTTCATAGTTCCGTAGGTCAGCGGTTTGGTTTCGTTCGAGCGAGACCACTTGTCTCCGCTCTGGGTGGGGTTGGCTGGGCTCACGCACGTGTCTGCAAGGACACCGTCTGGCTGAGGGCTGGCTGGCTGGCCTCACTCAGGGACGCTGACGGGAGGTAACCGGGTGTGTTTGTTAGTGATCACCCAGCAGGCTAACCCAGGTTCGTTCACGTGGTGGTTCACGGAGCCCCTGTGAGCAGCCAGAGAGGGCACGCGTCCAGGCACAAGCACTTTTCAAGCCTGTGCTTAAGTCACCTTTGTAATATCCCATCGGTTAAAGGAAGTCACTTGGCCAAGCCCAAGTTCAAGGGTTGGAGAAGTACACTCAGCCTCCTGACAGGAGGAGTTTGTAGGGGTTCTAAAATGTGTCCACAATTCTTTGACGATTCTCTTATTAAGAGGCGGAAGTCCATGTCACGTCCCCTGGAATCTGGGTTAATCTTATTAATTGCTTGTCACCTTAACTGTTGAAATGATGCCGTATAATTTTAGAGGCGAGGTCAGCAGAGGCCATGCTGAGACCAACTTACTAAGGAAGCCGCATGTGGGGCCCCGGCTGACCCCCCAGCTGAGCCGACGGCACACGGAGTGGTTCACGGTGGCTCTCAGCGATGAGACGATGATGGCCCTGGTTTCTGGGGAGCCCCCTGTCCTGGGTCAGTGTCCCTGCCCTTCTCACCTCAGCTGTGACAGTCTCTAATACTTTATAAAGAAAGGCCTTTCCCCTAGAAAGAGGGGCCCACCCCAGAATCCTGCCTTTTCGCTTGGGAGCACGTTTCCTCAAGACTGTTTTACAGCCTATTGAGAAGTCTGGGGTCCTTGGAGAACCCATGTCAGAGCCCCTTCGATGTCTCACTGCCATTGACAGCTGCACATGTGGCTCTTCCTCCATCCCCAGCATGTTCTGCATGAACTGCCTGCCGGGTCAGAGTCCCCTCCCCGACCCCCACGTGAACGATCAGACCCCGACCGAGACGGATCCACATCGTCCTTCAGATCTCCCCTCTCTGTCTTCTCTCTGTCCCTGTCCTCTCTGTCTCTGCCTCTCTCGTCTCTGTGCCTTTCCATCTGTCCTTCTCTGTCTTCTCTCTCTGTCTCTCTCTCTCTCTGTCTCTCTCTTCTCTCTCTCTTTCACACACACACACACACACACACACACGCACACGCGCGCGCGCACACCGCTGTTTATGTGACATGGTATGATGTTGGCCTTTTCTTGGCCTCTCTGCTCCTGCGCCCCCAGGTCAACCAGTCCCCTAGGTTCATAAAACCCGACCATTCCCTCTGGTCACTGCTCGCAGGGACCTGGTTAAGCACTCACAGCTCAGCCAGCCTGCACGTCTCTCTGTACCTGAGGAGGCGCGTTCTTTCTCCTGTTTTGTCCGCGTAAATTGTGAAGGACCCGCTTCCTAACGGAGGGTCATGCTGGGTGGTTGTCTCCTCTCGGGAAGGCTTTATCTCCCCCAGGCGCTCTCCCCCAGGCCGTGGGGCTGGGACTGGAAACCCTCAGAGGATCCCGGAGGGTGAGCTTGCAGCCCTGGTTCAGGCAGAGCCCCAGAGGGTCCAAGGACAAAGAAGTCAGTGCGGGGAGGGGTACTGGTCTCTCTCAACATCATCGCTTGGATCAATTAATCCAGAGGGTTGATGACAAAAGCCTGAACTAGGCACTACCAGCAGGAAGGGAATGTTAGGACCAGACGATAGAGGCTTCATTATTCATGCCTCTGACGCATTAAAAAGTTTAAATAATATCGCCGAGAACTTTGCAAGTATCCCAAATAGCGTTATGGAAAGTGACTGGATGAGGACATTTCCTGGAGAAGAGGGTCCCTCGAGATGCGATTGATACATGCCACGCAGTCCTCCGGATTTCACTCTCTTCCAAATGTCCCCGTTGGTCCGTAATGGGCGAAGGTTTTTTGCTTGTCTCTTATCTGCCATAGGGCCTCTGCCCCTAGGGAGCCCCGCAGCCTTAGTGAGGAGCTGGTACCAGCAGGAGCCATGAGAAACCAGCATGAGAGCAAGGCCCGGGCACAAGACAGACCCCCCGGTTTCTATCAGCTCCCCATCACGACTGCTGGTTTTCCATATGGGCCGACGTGGGCACTCGGCAGGAGACGCTGTGATGGGATTTTCCAGTGTCTGTAAATAACACCCCCTCTTTCCCACGGAGCTGTGAACCCGCTGAAAAGTAGCCCCGAGAAGCAGACAGAAGGGGATCAAAAGGACAGCTTTGTTGCTGACCCGAAGGAGGTCCCCGGAGGTGGCTTCGCGTTTGCCCGATGGCTGCGCCACCCCTCCACGGGCCCCTCCTCCCCTCTGCTTTCCCGTGCAGCTCACGAGGGCAAAGTTGGATTCCCCAAATCAGAAATTTTACCCGGGGTTGCTGCCTCTCGTGGGTTGTGGGTAGAGAGGGGAGAAAGGAGATGAGGTTCCTGTCGTTTAGAGTCGTCTCATAGGTCAGCTCCACACAGTCCTGGGGCGTCAGCCGACGGAGGTCACCTACTCCTCATGCTGAGCGGTCAGCGAGGCCGGAACAAGAGGCCAGACAGTTGTTCGAGCAGCGTCCCCTCCGCGTGTGAACACGAGGAGTGGGGATTAAGCGCGCCCACGGGCATTTCCTGCTCTCAGGGCTTAACCGTTTGATTGAAGCATTACGCCCCCGGTCGGCCAGGGGTGTGCTGTCCTGCTGTTGTGGACCATCCATCAGGCCAGCTGTGCTCCCTCCTTCAACAGCCCACCTCTGCCTAGGGGTCCCTTTCTTGGACTGCCGCTGGGCCGTATATATTTTACTCCCAGAAGCTGTCCATTGGACCAAAATAGTGAAATATTCAAATTAACTTGGAGCCACACTGAAGTCAAGGTGGAAATTTACTCTTCGTTTCTTTGCATTTTTTTTCTCCAGCCACAATCGCTCCATGTAGCTTATCTGAGATTCTACGGTGTGATTAAATGTCAACATGAAGATGATCTGGCAATAACCTGGGAATGGCTCAAAGTCGAAATTGAAGCCCTTCTCTTATTAAATTCTGCTTTAGTGGGATAGACTAGGCTATGCCGCAGCAGCCTGAAATCCCCAGATCTCAGTGGGTTTACACTGGGCAGGTTCATTTCGATGCACCTTCTTGGTCCGCCGGCGGCTCTGCTCTGTATCACCGTTGGTTTTTACTCCAGTATCTGGCTGAGAGCACAGCCACCACCTGGAATATTGCTGGTCATGTGCCAGAGGGAGGGCCAAGCTTAGGTAAGCACGCCCTGGCACTTACACCTTTCACCTGGAAGTGACAATGTCCCTTGTCTTCACATTCCTTAGGCCAAAGCAAGTTCCACGGTGATGCCTGAGTTTAAGAGGAGCACAGAGGCCCCATCCTCCCATGTGCCTGGAGGGTTGAAATAGTGTAAATAGCCCTAAGGACCAACACTGATGTTCAAAGAGAAATTAAAGGTCACAGATATTAGATATTCTCATAAGTTAAAGTTCAACTAATATTGTATCCAAAGCAAAGTCCAAAATTAAATAGTCATGCTCTTTGGAAGTCAAGTCTAAAGTCTATACTTCCTAATTTTGAATTAACATTCAATGAAATTAAGGTCCTCTTCTATTTCTTTTTCTATTCATTAGAGTCTGGGTTTTCCTCAATGATCATGTGTGACCTGGGCCACCACCCACCACCTGAGGCTTTCGTGCCTTTGGGACTTCAAAGCTGAGTTGGTTCGGTTTCTCATGCACCACTTTAAAGAGTAGAAAGAGGTCACAGATTATCGCAGCACCAACTGCACGTCACTTAGTAGCTTCAGGGCCCAGGGAGTCACCCCACACCAAATGCGGTTCTCGGACGTCATGCTTGGTGAAATCTTGACCTGTGTTTCTGACGTCAAACACGAAGGGAAAGCTCCCTCGGCTCTGAGGGCAGGTCGGTGGACAGACAAGAAAAGCCATCTTTGGTTTCAGATACCATTGGTGCTAGGGCACCATGATCTAGGACGTGGTCTTTATTGCAAGAAATCTCCCTTCCCAAGTCAGCGATGGCACCGTTTAACCGTTAACGCGCCGTCTCTTTTCTCAGAGGAGGCATTTTTGGAGACACGTTTGAGACACTGTTGTCTTCTCGCAGAGGGCAGAAATTCGTGGTGATGACGGCCTTTCTTTCCCATTTAAGTTTTCATTTCCCCTGTGAGTCTGGAGCTTGGAGTCCCTCAGGCTGCTTTGAGGGTGGCTTTCTCCAGTGGCACGGTTGCCACCGAATCTTCTGGACGTGCATTTTCAGCCTCGTGACATAGTGAGCCGCTTCCACTGCCTGTTGTAGACTTGCAAAGGTCTGGGAAACTTGGCTTCTGGGGACGATTTCTTCCAGGTTCTCACATTTCTTTTCAGTGAATTAAAGACTCTCTCCCAACCAAAGCTGCTATTGAATCTTCAAAAAACCTGTGCTCCTGGAACACAGTTCTCACCTTTGGCTGTGCCTTAGAAACCCTGGTGGTTTTAAAACTCGAGGCCCAGGATGCGCCCCAATCAATTACTTCAGAGTCTTTGGGGTGGTGTGATGGTTAATTTTACGTGTCAACTTGGCTGGGCCACAGTACCCAGCTATTTGGTCAAACGCCAGCCTGGATGATACCGCGAAGGCATTTTTTTTTAGATGAGATTAACATTTAAATCAGTAGAATTTCAGTAAACAGATTGCCCTCCCACTGTGGGTGGGCCTCATCCAATTAGTTGAGGGTCTTAATGGGAAGAGATCGACCTCCCCCCAAGCCAGAAGGAATTCACCAGCAGATTGCTTTTGGATTTGAGCTGCATCTCCTCCCTGGGTCCCCACCCTGTAGGTTTTGGGTTTGCCAATCTCCACCACTGCATGAGCCAATTCCTTACAATAAATCTCTCTCATATATCTTATTGGTTCTCTGGAGAACCCTGCCTGATGCAGGAAGTGTTGGAGTGTCAGGCATTGGTATTTTTAAAGCTCTGCCGGGGCCCTGGTGTGCAGCAGGGTGACAGTCACCTCCCGAGGGCATCTGGGGAGAGAGGACCCGCCGCCCTGTGCTCCTCGGGGAGCTGTCCTCCCTCTTCTAGATGCTCTGGGCTCTGGGAGCATTCCTCTCTGATGCCTTTTTTTTTCTTCAATAGTAGATGGCGCCTCCTATGTGCCACCACCCCCTCCTGCCTCTGCCACTTTCAGGAAAATCCAGTTGCATTTCTAAGAGTTCGACCTGTTTCTGAAGTTGTTTAACCTCCTTCTCGAAAGCCTTGCTCTTCAGCGGCTTGCTCTGCAGGCTGGCAGCTTCGGCCTTAGCGGGACCAGTCGGAAGAACATAACGACCGAATCTGCTGAAGGTTGACGTCCCGAAACACTGAACTGACAGCTGCACTTTTCTATATGCTCCTCCCTGTCACATCTGCCCGTCTGGCCCTGAGGCGCTCATCGCCTCCTCCCTGTGTGCCCAGCCTCTGAAAGGGAAGTGCTCCTCCTGATGAAATCATCTCTCTCCAGTTTAATTAGCTCGACTTTTTTTTCTTTTTTACAGTAGTCTACAGTTCCTTCTCTCATAATAAAATAAAGCACGTGTTCGTGGCATTCCAGCTCCTCCGTGATTCTTCTAGCAAATGTGACACTTGGAGTAACCCGGACATAAGACTGTCCCTTGTACTTCTAACCTTTTGATTTACAAACACTGAATTAAGTTTTTTTTTTTCCCCCACTCCCCTATAAAATAACATCAAAAAGTAAGTGCAGCCATTCCTTCATTTTATTTTGAGTGGTAGTTCATCTAAATGATATTATTTCTTTGTCTGTATTTCACTATAAGAATAACACATGCCCTCATTCCTCATAACTTGTTGATGAATCGTATTTCTGTGACCAAAACCAGTCTGGATCTCTGGAATACAAATTCAGAATTAGAATTGATGCAACTAAAAGCCACAGAACCAACTTGGGATCACATGGTGGTGGTGAGGGGTGATGGGGTGAGAGGTGAATGTAGTAGTAGTGGGATAAACAGGAGTAAGGAGATAATGATGGAGGTGGAGATGATGGGTAGATGGTGATGACGCGAGAGGTGATGGTGATGATGACAGATGTGAGGGTGATGATAGATGGTGGTGACGATGATTATATGTGAGGTATTATAAGTAGTGATGGTGATGATGATGGATGAATGGAGGGTGATGGTGACGATGATGGGATGGTGATGACATGATGGTGATGGTGATGGCGCAGTGAGTGATGAGATGGAGGTGATGGTGATGATGATGGTGGTGATGATGACGATGATGGTGATGGTGGTGATGGTGATGATGGATGATGATGGTGATGATGATGAGACGGTGAGAGGTGATGGTGATGATGACAAAGGTGATGGTAGTGGTACTGATGGTGGCGATGGTAGGAGAGGAATCATGATGTGACACTCAAAAGCTTCTGGACAAGGCGCACGATAAGGTGAGATTAACCTCTCACTTTCCTCCCCATGTCCGAGTCGGCCTAACGGAGTTTGGGGCAGCAAGGTTGCTGGTCCTTTGGTCTGATACCACCATTTTAACTCTGGATCCTCAATCTGGATCCTAATGCCCCCAGAAACACACAGAGCTTGGTTATTATAATTCCAAATCCCTGTCAACAGACCTGGCTGAGGTAACCCATAAAGCAGCAAATACTGTACCACTATTGCCAAGAAAGCATCAGATACGTGAACGGTCTGCACTCTTGCAGTTCAAGATCAAGCCTCAGCAGTCTGCAGAGTGAGGCCTGTCTTGTCAGCTTGATGGGTGGAATGTTAAAGTCACCCCTATTAAAAGCAGCCCTGTCCCCATAAGCACCAGCTGCCAGTCATGGGTCCAAGCCACGTGGATTTGCAGAGGTGACCAAAGTGGCCATTTGCAGCAGTTTCCAGAAGCTTCTTGACTCAAATCCACCAATGACCTTTTTAATCTCACCAATTCTCACTTACTATTTAGGGTTCCCAGCTTATACACCAGACATCTACAGCAAATGTCTTCTACACGTTTTAAGTACCAAGCATGGGGACGTTAGAAGATCTTTTGCTCATGTAATTTTTGAACCAACAAAATACACAGAGCCAGACTTTGTAGGCATGAAAATGTCAGTTTTCCAACGATATCCGCTGCATTGGAGGACCTGGCTTAGGTAGGTGAGCAGAGGGGCAGGTAAGTGCTTTGTCCCCAGTTCCCCCTGTGGGAGGTCTGGCCCTTAGCACAGGCCACCCCAGGCTTTGTGTCTCTGAGTTTCACTCATCCAGGATTGCTAGCTTCCACAGGCCATGACAGGAGAGAGAAGAATTTTATTCATGCATTTACACATTCATTCATTCACTTGACAACTATTTATTGAGCCCTTCGTAACTGCCGAGCATGGACGAAGTAGAAAATAATTTTGCTCTCGTGGCACTTATATTTCAGGGGAGAAAAAAAAACCCTCTTTGTTTTTTGCCTTTTATTGGATTTGTTCTAATGAAACTCACTTTTTATCTGTGAAGAAACGTGAGAAAAGGGCACTAATGGAGCTTCCTTCTCAAGAGAAATGTGGTACATGTACTTCTCCCTAATCATTCTCAAGAAGTAAAATGCAATTTCTCTTTCGGTAACTGATTGGATGCATTGGAGGGGGCCGTGCCCATCTCTCAAGCTGGTTGGGCAATGTCATGTCTGCCCATCCACAAGCCCTTCTCCGTTCTGCTGCTGTGGCTCCCGACGCAGTCTATGGGATTGGTTTCCGACCCCTCGCTGAGCTGTGAGGGCCCCCTTGTAGCTCAATACTTCCAGGCTTGCGAAATTTGTGGAAAAATTTGAGAGCCCAAGCGGGCCAACTTGGTGCATGACGGTGTTTGTAAATGCAAACAGAGATATTGGAAAAACATACGTTTTTGAGGGAGAAACTGGTTTCAACCCTGAGAAACGTTTAGAGGACAGCATGATACTATTTGTGTTGCTGGATTTAATGGTTGCTGGGTGTCCCCTTGTGTTGTTGAGATGCTAGAGGATTCTAAACACCTTCAACCCTACATCAACTGTGTTATCTTTGTTGCTCTAGCTCGTTTTAAAACCAATTTCAGTCTTAGAAAACTTTAATCTTCAGTCTTTTCAATTCCTCATTATTCCACCAACATACGAATGTCAGGACAAATATGATATCTCGAATTGGCACATGGGTATGATTATGCTGTCATTGCAGTAATAACACATCTTCTGAATTGTTCTCAGAAAGATTATAAATGAATCCAGGACAAACGAGGGTAATTCGATACCCAAGAGAGAGTAGGAACACCGACTAATGGAAAATTAGAATATTTCGCAGATCTAACAGCACGAGCAGGGATGAGGAGAAGGTGTGTGTCACTCTGAGAATGTGTGTGTCACTCTGAGAATGTGCCTGCACTCCTGCGTGTAACACAGTCAGGCTGTGATCTCGCTCACCAAACGGCCGTTTGTGTGCTCACCCTCAGGATCGTCATACCACTAACGACGTTTTGTCACCGCAATGTATGTATTTCCCTGCTAAATGCGAAAAACCAGCTAAAGAGCATGGTTATTATCGGCTGCATTATATGAGTTGAACATGGATATACATTTGGGCCTTGAGGGAGTGCCATTATTTGAAATACAAATTTAGTTCTCTATGAGGTAGAAGTATTTTGAGAAGATGCATCTCGTCAGGTGAAAGGGTTCATTTGGGGGAAAATCTTGCTTTAAGTCGTACTTTCTATCTAGATTTCTCCAAGCTCCCACTGAGTGATTACTCTATTAATCCATCAAAAAGCGAAAGGCTGACAAGAAACAGACTCCTATCTTGTAGAGATACTGGTGTCAGTTCAGGTCAAAATTTTCTTGGTTTTGGCTTGAAAGCAGTTGGAAAAAACCTGTGGGATAAATAGTAGCTGCAATGTGATCTTTAAGGCAGATTTCCAAGAAGAAAACAGAAAATAATTAGTTTCTGATTGTAAAATGTTGTTCTTTTCAAAAACCTGTAAGTTAAATCAGCATGCAGATGCATTTCCATGCTCCAAAGCATTGAGTATGAAGTGAACAAAACTCTAAGTCTGAAAAAGAAAGAGTTTGCAAATACTAACACACTCGGTCGCCGTTAGGTTCCTTTGAGGTGTTAGATGAGTGATGTCTTCTGGTGCTGTTCCAGAACGGGCAATAAATAAAGTTATCTTTTGCTCATATCAAGTTTGTGTTTGTAGCAACAATCTCCTTGATAAGACACGCCACCAGTGTCAGCTTCCGAGGACAAAGCCCCACGAGCTGAGTGGCTCACGCAATAGACATGGAGGCCAGGAGTCAGAGATCAGGTGTTGGCAGGGGTGGTTCTTTGGAGGGCTCTGAGGGAGAAACTGTTACCTGCCTCTCTCCTGGCTTCCGGCAATTCCTTGGCTTACGGCAGCATCATTCCAGCTTCTCGAGGTGGTCTCCCGGTAGGCATGTCTATGTCCAGACACCAGTCATATTGGATTAGGACTCACCCACCCTATTATAACCTCATTACATCTGCAAAGACTCTTTTCCCAAATAAACCCACATTTTGAGATTCTGAGAGTTAGGACTTCAACAAATGAATTTTGGGTGGAGGACACAACCCACGACACCACCCGTGGTGATGCTTGGGCACCTCAGGAAATGCCCGTCTCCAAGCTCTGCGTCCCAGTCCGTCACCTCCCCTTTTCTACCTGGTCACTTCTTCACACTGGCACTCGAGTTGGACCATCTGCTTTGTCCACAGACAGCACCTTCTAATTCTCACCTGCTTTTTTCTACCTGGAGCCCAGGCTGCCTGAACCCAGGTCAGGAGTCTGGCTCCAGGTCCCCTCTTATCCCGAGTGGGGATGTGTGTGTGCCATTCATAGACGCTGTCCTGCTTCTAGACACATGGTGGGGATGGCAGATCCTGAAGAAAGAGCCAAGGAACACAGAGATCAGCCAGGGTGGCTCGTGGTGCCTGGGGGCTCTAGCTTTGTGACATGATTTGGCAGCGTTTGTAACCCTCTGAGGTTAGGAAAGGTAAGGTTGATAAAGTACAATATTCTGCTGAGATCACTTTTAATATCTCACAGCGCCAAGGGAAAAACATAAAACAACATGTCTAAATTATTCAGCCTGTCAGACAAGAGCTTTTCCTGAAGATGCAATCACACAACAAACGCCTGCTGACAAAGTGAGCTGTGTGTTCACGGGGGAGGTGGGTGGGATACCTCCGGAGATTTAAAACCCAATCCTCACAGGTCAAACGAGGCGTAGTTTTTAACAGCAGAGTCTCAGTGGAGTCTTCTGTTTCCCCTAAATGTTTGATTAGGGCCTCATGGACTTGGGGTCTAGCGAACAGGAGCCCACCTGCTCGCTGCTCAGAGCTGGCAGGATGCCAGCGGGTAAATGGACTGTCTTTATAGGTGGCTGTTTTATAAGGTGTCTGGGTCAATTATGTGTCCCCCAGCTGATGTCTCCTTCTGCTCTATGACGAGTTTGGGTCACCTCTGGCAATAGAAGAGCTAGGTCAGAATGTTTAAGCTGCCACCCTGCCACAGTAATAGTTTAGGGTTCTTTCCTGGTTTCAAGGCTGTGACCTTTACTGATCTTGGCATATGATTTCAGAGGAAGAGTTTGCTTAAAATAAATAGATAGGTATCAAATCAATGGGTCTTCCTGGTGGTATTCATTTGCTGCCAATTGCTCAGGAGGGCATTCTGAACTACAAAAGATATTTTCCTCTGAATGCTTAAATGCCAGGGGTCGTTGGGAGAATTGGAAGCTTCTAGAAACTGAACTTTAGATGACAAAGCTCTGCTACATTCATAGCTCAGAGAGACTGCAGTTGTGATTCTTTATTTTTCAAATGTCATCGTTTTGGTTTTTAATTTATTTATGCACAATAGCCATTGGGGAGCCTGAAGGTAACAGAAAGAAAGAACCCAGAGTCTTCATCCGGCGAGCAGGGAGTGCGGTTGCCAGTGAGGGCAGCAGCAGGCTGAGCCAGGACCCTATGAATCAGGCAAGGCAGAGGAGGTTGCCGAGAACAGCTGGGGGAGATGGGCTTGCTCCCACCTTCAGTCGGTGCTGAGGAGCCTGGAGCCTCGTCTTGGTCTCACCCCAATGTTGCTGGAAAGATGCTCCAGCTGAAACACAGAATGCTCACCCACACCGGAGGCAGAGGCTGGCGCCCAAGCTGCGTTCTGTGGATGGAACTAAACATCTTAGCTGGATGTGTGAAAGCTGCTAACGTACGTGGGACAACTCCAAACGTGCCCAGTCACGTGACGCAGAGCTGCAGAACAGTCGGCCGCTGGTCCCAGCCCTGCGTGGGAGCAGGTGGTCGGGGGAGAAAGGTGTGGGCTGACTCTCCTCTGGCTTCTCACCAGGTTAGCAGTGCCCGTGGGACCCGGAGGTTCATGCACGTGGTCCTTTGAGAGACGGTTCCCTAGGTCCTGTTTTTCTGCCCCTTTAAGGAACATGCGAACAGAAACACTGCCTTTTTATCCTTCATTTTGTTTAAGATAGCTACTCCTCCCCTCGACCCCAAGCCTCACCTCCTTCCCTGCTTTATTTCCCTCCTTAATGCGATCACCTCCGAATATGCTGTGTATTTACTCGTCGATTTTGTCGATTACATGTCTCTGCTCCCTAGAACATCAGCTCTGTGAGGACAGGGGGCCTGTCTGTTTTGTTCACTGCTGTGTCTCCCATGCCTGGCACACAGCCCATGGACCACCCCCACTTTACCAGCCCCCAACACACATATGCTCATTATTACACTGGGTGGGATTTTACTGTGGGAAGCCAATCAATGTTGCAGGCACAGGGCATTTGCAAAGTGGGGACAGAAATAGTATTTAGTACATGTGGTCGTCATGAATTAGTACCTGTGAAACCCGAGAACTGTGACCAACGCGGTACGGGAGGTTGGCAATGTCCCCTCCAAACACCGTGTCCCTCTGGTTGTGCTCGCTGGAGCCCTGTTGAAAGGAATTTGTGTCTTGTTTTTCATCAGATCTCCAATGAGCATAGCAGATACCATTTTGTTGGTGTTCATTTTTTGCCCCTACGAAACTTTTCTTAACACTTTGGTGCTTGGTCATCGTTTCTCTTTTAGGGAAACTATTAATGAAGGTGAGGGGGCAGAAACGAAAGACATTCAGGGAAAGAGAAATAACAATATTCACTTCGACCACGCGTGTGTTTTCATAGACTTATGAATAAATACTGTTTTCCTTTCTTTAAAATTACTCCTAATTTAATTACTCCCTATACTTAATTCAGTTAAATAAGCCAATGTTTTATGGTCTTCCACAATTACACCATGACCTAAGGCACTCGGTGAATCCAGTCACTGCTTTAATTGCTTGTTGTCTGGCCATCCAGGCAGATCCGTGCCCTTGGCGGGCGATTACTTCTTCTTCATGGGTTATAATCTGGAGGGACTGTGAAATGGACCTGTTGTTTGTGTTCCCCCAAAATTCATATGTTGAAGCCCTAAACTTCAATATGATGCTATTAGGAGATGTGGCCTTTGGTACATAATTAGTGTTAGATGAGGTTATGATGGTGGGGCCTTCATGATGGGATTAATGCCCTTATAAGAAAAACAAGAGAGCTCTTTCTCTCCCATGTGAACACCCAGCAATGCCGTGTAAGGCAGCCATGTGCAAGTCAGGAAGAGAGTTCTCACCACAACTGGGCCAGGCTGGCACCCTGATCTCAGACTTCTAGCCTCCAGAATTAAAAGAAGATAAATTTCTGTTAAGCCATCAGTCTATGGTATTTTATTATGGCAGTCTGAGCTGCCTAAGACAGGCTGGAGTAGTGTCCTACTCTCCCCTAGATAAGGGCCAGGTATCACCCAACCCAAGCTAATCAGCCAAATTATCCCTGGAAGTGGATCTTGAGTAGTGGTGGAAGCAAAGCTGGAGTGTTGCTATACGCTTGTGACAGGCACCATGACTAGACCCCATCCCTCTGCTGTGGGACATCCCTACTATTGGACAGGATTAGGGTCTGTTGCAAATTATGACCCAAGAATCCTGATTAATATATCAACCTGCTGTGTCATTTAATGGGTAAGGCCTATATACTTTATAACATCTCCCTTTATAAGATATTATAGTTATGTTCTTATACTTATCATTGCTTAATAGACTTCTGAGATAAAATTGATGATTTGATGACTTTTGATATATATGAATCCATGATTATATTTTGATGAAGTAACCCAAAGATATTACTAACTAAAATTTTGTTCATAAAGGAATATTTGAATAAATCATCAGGGTCATCCCCTCCCTGTGTTAAATTGCTCATATTTGGAAGGGAAGAGCCTGGGGAATGATAGGATGGGGAATTGACATGTAAGTCAGCTGACGCATAGGTTAGCATTTAACAGGCATCGGGCGCTTTCAGCTTTGCTATAAATTATAAAACTAATAATGCGTTGCATTAATGAATAGGAAACTACAAATTACTTTAAGGTTAGGAAATTCTGAAAAACCTATGGTATTGACTTTCATTGGGACAATGTAATTGGAAAAAGTCAGGTGGTTTAAGATGAAAATCGATTTACATAAATGTTTATCGTGGCCTTTTATTTCCATGGAGAAGGGCTATTAATGTACCATTTATATTTCAATTTCCACAAGCCCTAGTGAACATTAAACTTTCACATGATGCAAAAAAGGATTGTGGCAAATTGAATTTCAAGCCAGAGTGATTGATGTTTCAGTCCCAAAGATTGGCTGAGGCCAAGAATTGTAAAGGTGTTTGGAGCAAAGTAAATGTTTATTCAATTAATTAACTCAACAGACTATTATTGTGCCAGCTCCGTTCCTGCTGCTGTGCTGTTTGCAAGGCATATAGTGTACAGTATGACCCCTTGCCATCCAAGAGGATGTAGTCTAAAAGGAGATACGGAGGGAAGCATTTATCTCAGTATGTCGAGATCTTGCTTCTAGATGTATCCTTTGACTCAAATAAACTTTTGTAAAAATTCAAAAAAATAGAAATAAGAGATGAGATAAAGGTATACAACTGAGAGCAATACATCATAGGCACCAAGATGGAATTATCTACCAGAGCAACAAAGCCCAGTTCTACACGTGGAGGGAAGATGGAGAAGTGTCCAGGATGCCTTTTGGAGGAAGTGTTTATACCTGTGTGGGTGTGTGTGTGTGTGTGTGTGTGCGTGTGTGCACATGTACACCTGTGCAATAATACCAGGTAGAGATCATAGGTAGGGCAGGTCGATACACACTAGAAGCTCAGTCTGACCTAAATTTTGGGTCTGAGGACAAATGCAGAGAGAATCAAAGCTGGAGAGGCAGGCCGGATGAGTCCTTGGCAGGCCCGCTAGGCCACTGCAGGGCATTTGAAATTGATCTACCAAATACACAGGACCCATGACAATATTTAAGTGGTGGATTGAAAGGATGAGACTTTTGTTTTAGAAAAGTCCTTTTAATGGGTGAGAGGAGCCCTTATGAGAAAAGTTAAAACCGGAATTCTAAAGACTCACTAGGCGATGGCTCCGGTGACCGTTTTGAAAAGGGTGATGACTCCAGTGAAGACAATGGCAGCGAGGACAGAGAGGAGGAGAGGAATGGGAGAGATGTCAGTGAGATTTGACCTGATTCGATCCTCGATTGGAAGCGAGGTTTGGAAATGGTCGTGCAAGAAAGGAAAGAGGCACGATATCACCAGGGTTGGGTCTTGGGTAGACAGTGAGGTATTCATTAACATAGAGGGGAAAAAGCAAGACTGTGGATGGGAACCAAGCTAATCGCTCAACATTAGATACATTGAATTTGAGATGCTCAAGGGACATTAACGTAAACGGCCAGGAACCTACTGGACGCTGAAGTCAGGAGTCCAGCAGGAGGCGTGGCCCAGATATAGACTTCTGGGGGGGTGCCAACATGCAGGTAGAGCCCACGCCATAACGTGGATGTGACTGTCTAGGGAGAGGAAGAGGGACGAAGGGGAGCCACCCTTTGTGGGTGGGCAGGAAGAGACTAGCTCACAAAGGAGGTCGGGAGGAAGTGGTCAAAGGTGACACCAGGAGAAAGTGCTGTCACGGAGACCAAGGGGAGAGGGGCTTCGAGAAGAAAGAAGCAGGCCGAAGCACTGAATGCCACAGAGGTCAAGCGGGGTTCAATTAAGTAGTGGGAAGCAAAAATCTCCAATGAGCATAGCAAATGTAACATTTGTTGCTTTGGAATAAGGAGAATTGAGGAAGCTGTTACGAGTTATTTGGGCTGAAGATGCTAATCTTTAGGTCAGTTATTAGAAAGAGGAGTAAAACTCTGGGTTCCATCTCTGGGCGACCACAGGTGCCTCCGCCATGCGAGTAGATTCTATCCCCTCTTGACTCTACGTCATGCTGCCAGGATGCACTCAAGTGCCTGGCCGATATGTGCCCTTCCCCGCTAGCATGGGATTTCACAGCCTCAGCCCCGCTGGCGTTTTAGGCCAGGTCCTCCTTTGTTGTGGAGGGGTGTCCTGTGCCGTGTAGGAGGTTTAATAGCACGACCGGCCTTTTCCTACCAGATGCCAGCGCCACCCTCCAGGCTCCCAAGCTGTGACAACAAACGGTTTCTTCAGGCAATGCCGAACTTCTCCCTGGAGGTAAAGTTTTCCCTGGTGAGAGCCATCGATCTAGATCTGTGGCCAGGAGATCAAGTCGAAATGTTCGTCAGGAACGCAGAAACAGATTTTAGATAAAACAGACTCAGCCTTAATGCTGTCTCCGAAAACGCGTGTGTTGTTGGAAGCCAGATAACGAAGTAATATGGACCTTAACTGTTTGAGTAAAACAGACTTCTTTTCTGAAGCAGTGAACAAATTGTCTCTAGGACAGTACGAAACGGTGAAAGTCGATAATAATAAAAAGATTGCACATAGTCTCATGCACATGCTCTTATGTACATGGAGAAGCAAGAGCTCATGACAATAACCATTTATTTAGGGCCTGTGGTGAGCAAGACCCATCTGTCTCTTTGATAACAGTCCTCATAGATCTTCACTAGTTGATTATAACACCAGCTCTGAGTCACATAATTAATTCTCTGCCTCACCTCTGCTTTCCACAATGCAAAAAGTTTGGGTGCTTTTAGTTCTTAAGGCAGAACTGATATATGTTCCCTGTCCATTGGTCTGATTTTCTGCCTTCCTGGGGGATATTTGTGGTTATTGGCAGATTTATTTTCTTTGGCTGACTCTAATAGAACATGCATAAACCCCCTAGTGAGGATTTTCCTCTCCTACTGATTATGCAGCTGTGACTCATACTCAAGTCTTGATGAGTTGTCATAATTCATTGGTTCATTTAGTCACTCAACAAACAAATAATGGTCTGCTGGGTGTGAGGCACTGTGTTACTCACTGGAGACTCTGGAAACTATAGATCAGTGGTTTCCAACCTTTTTGGCACCAGGGATGGGTGCTCCTATGAGAATCTAATGCCTGATGGTCTGAGGTGGAGCTGAGGCGGTGATGCTGGCGCTGGGGCGCGGCTGCAAATACAGATGAAGCTTCGCTCGTCTGCCGCTCACCTCCTGCTGTGTGGTCTGGTTCCTAATAGGCCATGGACCAGTCCTGGTCTGTGGCCCAGGGGTGGGAGACCCTTGGACTAGCCCAATGATTAGGGTTGGTGGCCTGGCTGAGGGTGGCAGGAGTGGACAGGGAAATGCAAACT
Source organism: Pteropus medius (assembly GCF_902729225.1). NCBI lineage: Eukaryota > Metazoa > Chordata > Mammalia > Chiroptera > Pteropodidae > Pteropus > Pteropus medius. The sequence continues at coordinate 34,933,722 of NW_024355205.1, forward strand.
GACTTGAGATGAGTGTTGGACACAGAATACACAAATGTGGTGAGCAGAATGATGACCCCCAGAAGATGTCTATGCCTGACTCCCAGAACCTGTGACTATGCTATTTTATGTGGCAAAAGAGATGGGAAGATTTTCCTGGATGACCCAAATGGGTCCAATCTCATGGATCCTTAAAAGTATATAAGAGCTTCCTCAGCTACTTCAGAGATGGGAGAAAAAGCAGGGGGAGATGGATGGAGACGCTGATTGGGCTGTAGATATGCTTGTGGGATGGGGGAGAATAAACTCTGGCGGCACGCCAGCCCGATCTTTCTCCATTAGGATTGCCTTACTAACAACTTGGGAGTAAAGATCTAAAACGTCAGACGCCGCGAGAGCGATGACACTGTGTCATTTTGATCCAAATGGCATTTTTAAGTCTGTGGCATCCGTAAGGAGGAAGTCTAGAATGCTGAGCAGATGGCGCCTTGGGGGAAGAACATGAACCGTTTTACTGCCCATGATAGGACCACACTTGCCTCTCTCCCTCCGCTGGACCTTATCCTTCTTCTGTCCCTTGATTATCAGACACCCGAGAGGCTGACCAGCAAGCCTGCATCAAGGACTGGGCTCTTTGAGGTGTTATGCCAGGAGAGATCTTTTTGAGTCAAACCACTTGTCTTCCCAGGTGACCTTGAAACTGGAGACAGTCATTACTGAGCTGCCATGATAAGGTTAAAGTTGATAGTTCAGATTCTAGAGGTCTTTCTTTTTTCTGCGACAGGTTGACTGGACTACCTGGAATGATTGGTATCGTGCATGGTCTTTAAGAATCCACAAAAAGAAGGAAAATGTTGGAATTTTTAAACTAAAGTACATTGACATACAAAATTATATGAGTTTCAGGTGTACGGCGTACTATTTATCATTTATGTGCCTTACGAAGAGGTCACCAACGATAAGTCTGGTAGCATCTGTCACCGTGCAGTTATTACGATATTATTGACCACATCCCCTGTGCTGTGTATGACATACCCATGACTTATTCATTTTATAACTAGAATTTTTATGACAGTAATTTTTATCTCATTATCTTAATTTTTTTTGTATATGGTACTATATATAAAATATCAATACACTCACACATGCATGCAATTTATAGCTAAATAAAATTCACAGTGTTACCTGTGCTCTAATCTCTCCTCCGGGGGGGCAGTGATCAGAGGAGTTTGCGGACCACCACGCCAGCTAGGCCTACTGACTAAGGTATTTTTGCATTCTTTTATTTATTTTTTTTTCAAGACTATGGGATGACCTCTGGTTCCTGCAGTGGGATGTGATTCGCTTGTTTGATTAGTTTTGCAGGCACTGGAACCTTCTACTCGGGGGCAAACAGGAGTAGGGCGGGGCCCTTTCCAGGAGGTAGATTGGCTGGGAGACCATATCTGGGAGAGCAGAGTGACGAGGGGCAAGGCTTCTCAGTCGCATCAGGTGTCAAGGTAGCATGTAATGCTAAGCCTTAGTGTTACGTCTCCCACCATGATGAGGAGGGAGGGGCAGGCCAGCCGGAGCCCAGAGTCCTGCTGCCTACTCCATTCTTTCTGAGGTTAGCAGGCCCTGTCACCCAAACTCAGAGCTACAATGATGACCCTGCGATATTAATACTACATACTATTAATGTGTATCATGTTATATCTATCTGCAGAGCACCTGTGCTGACTGATTGGCCCGGAAGTGGCTTCTGCACAGTGGCCACCCAGAGGCAGATGAGCCGGTATATGTGGAGCATGGCTCTGTGCCTCGAGGGGACACCACCTGTTCCCAGTGCCCTGTATGCTCTAGTCCTCAGCAAGGCCATTTGTGAAATGAGTTTATCGCTATCCTTCCCACCTGACCCCAGGCAGCTGCATTCAATGATATCTTAATGGTAACAGCCAGCAGCCATCATGTGCTGACTCTGTGCCAGGCACCATTCTGCAAGTATGGCTCAAAACAACCCATTGATGGGCGTCCCCTCGTTAAACTTATCTGGAGGACAAGGACGTGGAGGCCCAGGTGGTTATGACGTGCTCACAGCTAGTAGGTAGCGGACTCGGGTTCGGTTTCATCCAGACTGTCTCCAAAGGCTGCATGCTGAAGCTCCATGCTTCATCGTCACGTGCCTCTCAGGCAGCGTGCGGCTGCACGCACGGTGATGTGGATTCACGAAGCCCGGGAGGGAGGACGCTTACATCTCCCGACCCGATGATTTAAGGAGGTGCTGACATCCGGGAAGGACTGTGCTGTTCACCGAGTTTACTGAGATCGTGGCCTGCGCATTCCAATTTGCACGTGTGCACATGTTCTCAGGTAATTTCTATAAGCTGAAATATCCTGTCACATATTCGAAGGCTAGAAATGAAAGTGCTTGTAGCTTTACTTTTGCTTTAATGATCCAAGGAGGGAGGTTAGCCAGTGAGAATCAGGAGAGCTTTTTTGGGGGAAGTATTTTCATGTAGCCATAGGAATCCAAATAAGAAATTTAAACACTGTTTGTTTGTTTTTTTTAATTTTAAATTAAGATTTATGTTTCACCACTTATTTGTGCTGTAATTGAATTAGCTCAACTAAAATATTTATTTGACTAAATTGCCTGTGTCGGTTGAGTTTTTTTTTTTCTGGCTTAAATTTTTTTTAATTTAATTGTGGTACTGAGTCCTAAGCCAGCCCTGAGACAGAACAGAAGACACGCAGAGTTTTCAAAGATTATATCGGCCCGTGGGTGAGACCTCTTAGATGGGAGCTGGCTTGAGGTTGCAAGCTTCAAACTCTCTGATAAGTACTTAACAGAAGTCCTTTCTTCATGACAAAGATTAATTACAGAGTGGATGTCACATGGTGAACCGGGGCAGGCCTGGGCCCGAGACCATATCTGACTCATGTCCATGATGATGTCCTCCCGGGGCTTTGATGGCCCTCTCGGGCCCTCTGTTTGACCTGGCTTGGTCCAGCTGTCGTCTCTCACATAACATGTCACTCAGGCCCACTTGTCTTTCTCTTTCTCTCTATTTCTTCAAATCCTATAAAACAAACCAGGCTCTGAGAGTAGAGAGTCCCAGCCTGCTCTGTGGGTCATGCCTCTAGGCTGAGAGGACCAAATTTGGTTTATTGATGAAGAGAGCAGCTAAAAATCTGCCTGCCAAGACCAGAAGGTCGGGTCAAGGCATTCTTCCTTCACCTGCTGTGGTTTCTCCTATTAAGACAATTGTTTATGCACCTGTATGCACACCTTAGGCAGGTGACCAGCATATATCACAGGTTTTTCAGGGGTATATAATTAATCGAAGCATAATGACTAAAATAATGTAATCTGTTAAAGAGTTAAAAATAGAGTTCCTGGTATTTGTTCCGTATAGAAATCCCCCATTGTCCTCTTCAGCTTATATTTAGCGGGGGAGACTGGCAACCCCAAACTACCCTCTAGAAGGGGCTTATGAGCAGGTCCCTGGCTGCATGAACTGAGGTTCTGGGAGAGCGGTCTCGAGGCTGTGTTTGTACAGCACGCATATTATTTTTACTTAGATCGTATGTTTATGTGGGTGGCTTAAAGCAATACCCACCTACGCCACCCCTGGGTTATGTCTTCATGGAGGCGAAAAGATCCCTCTTGGAAAATTTGATGTGGGACATTTGCAGAAAAGCGATCATTTCAAAGCCCAAGGTTGACGACACTGGTTTAGGTGATTCCCCGGTGGGGCTTTGTATTTACGCAGAGGAATTCGGCACCTAACTAGTCTGGAACAGGAGATTCGGTTTTCTGTTTCTACCTGGTGGGCCAGAGAGTTTGGGGCTCAGAGAGGAGGAGAACTGGGGGTTGGGTCTAGACACAGACTATGAGAGGTAGCTGCAAGGGAGCAAGTGTCAATTCTGTATTGTTGAGTAACAATACATCCACATTTGGCGGCTTAAAATAAAAACCATTTTACTGTGTTCACGGTCCGCAGGTGGGGTAAGTTTTCTGCTCCACGAGGCATTAACTGGGGTTGCTTGGTGGGGTTCAGCTGGCAGCTGGTCTTGGCGGGAGGGTTCAAGGGGACTTCGCTCACCTGCTAGGAGGCTAGGCTCGGCTCAGCCTCTCTCCCTCTCCATTTCAATTTTCTTCCTCGTGTGGGTTTTGTGGCTTCTACACACAGTCTTTCCTATAGGGCAGTTGCTTGTCTTACTTGGCGGCTCAGGCTCTGAGTGCAACTGGTCCAAGAATCAGGAAGTGGAAGGTGCCAGCTCCGGGTGAGAATCTGGCACAGCGATGCTTCCAACATATTCTGTTAGTCAAAGCAGTCATCGTTCCACTCATATTTGATGGGAGGGGACAGAGACCCCACCTCTCCATGGGAAGAATGTCAAAAACTTGGTGGCCATCTTTAATCTGCCATCTGTGCCGTTCGGTGTGAAGGTGGCTTTTGTGTTTTGCTTCAGTCCATCTTTCTCTTCCCCGGCACTTAGTAAAAGTGGGCATAAGAAGGATAAGAGGCTGTGTACTCGCCTGGGATGCAGTGGTGTGGAGCCTCAGAGGAAGTCAGGAATCCGTGGGAGCGGGGCTTGCGAGAGAGGTGACCAGAAGACCCTAACACACTAGAGGGATCGTCAGGAGAGCTCTGGATGTCTCCCAGTATGAAAGATGAGGGCAGGTGTCATATGTTTGGGTAATAATGGACGACTAGAGGACTACTTAGTTCCTATGACAGAGTATGACAGCCATCACTTATCCTTGTGGCGTCTTCCCCATCAGAAGCTACACCTCACAAAAACGGATTATACCTGGCTTTTTCTCTGCCATGTCCTTAGCACCCAGAAAGTATTCAATTACTATTCGATGGCTAAATATACAGCTTTGAACTTATTGCTTGCTATGTGCTATTTATTTTGTTGGGGTTTTACATACGTTACCACTTTTAACATCACGACAGTTCTGTGTTGTTATTCACATTTGATAGACAAAGAGAATGGGTCTTAGAGATAATAACCTACCCACAATCACACCGGTGGGTGGTGGCATAGCTGGTGAATGGCATGTGCAACCACAGCTTCAAGCCAGTTAGGCATTGCGACTCTTCATTCACGAGTTATTTTTTTAACTCCTACAATAGACATAGCACCGGATCCACCCCCCAAGGAGCTTAGAGTTTATTAAACTGGGGAAGTGAAGATAAATTTACGAAGAGTGAGATGGCAGTGCAGAAAATCCAGTGGCCAAAAAAGACGAGTATAGTACGTTCTGTGGGTCTAGAGGACCTAGGAATTTATGGGCTGCAGAGGGCCTGAGGAAGCCTTGTGGAGAGGCCGAGACTCTGAGGGTGGAGAAGATGTAATGGTCTGGCGTGGGGGTAGGGTCAGCAGCACCTGCCATAATGTGGGAGCAGAAACAAAGGCATGAATCAAGATGCGGAGGCAGGAAAAATACAAAGCGCACTGGAGGAACGGTGACCGGGTTCAAGAGCAGGGCCACGATAGATCCAAACAGCACCCCTGAACAGCACCCACGAGACAGGTAGAGCGCTATGAAATGGAAAGAACTAGAACTCGAAGTAATATGACTTTAACAGTAAAAGACTAACTTTCATCGATTGTATGTCATCATGAGATACGTTTTTTAAATTTATGTACAGTAAAATCCCCCTTTTTTTTCATGTACAGTTCTATGCATTTAGACAGATGCAGAGCTATGCAGCTGCTGTCACAATCACGACACCTTCAGTCCGTACAGATTCCCTTCCCTCCCTGCCGATGCGACATCCTCATGTGTTGCCCCTACCTAATTTCTAGCCTTCGACTTTCCCCTTAACCCGATTTAATGTCCTCATGATTCTTCCGTCCCTTAGAATCGCTTTTCATTCTGATTCCTGACATTGGCAGCCCTCCTCCTCCAGATGCCGACGCCAGGACTTCCTTTCCCTGTGACCTGTAGAGTGACTGGGTTTTCCCCACTACCCCGTCATCATTTGTCTACTCTCCCATGTCAACACCACCTGGCTCCCCATGATACCACTTTCCTCAGCCTCATACCGTGGAGTCACCCCTAATTCTCCGTTCCTGGGGCCATCGGAGAGGTCGACAGAGTTGATGTTCAAGATTGTGTTGGAGGGAAATCACACGTTGGGAATTCATAAAAGTTGTTTAAAAGATTATAGAAAAATTTGAAACGCAGCCAAAAAGGGTGAGTAGCATGTCCTTTAATATCATACAAGGGCAGAGGCCACTCAAGATTGACTAGGAGAATGTACTTAGTTCATCTTATTGTTTGTTAGTAATCAAACTAATAAAATAGTTACTTGTTAACTCTTTGAGAAATTTGAATAACTTCTGACGGGCAGAACAGAAGACTCTAAAGCTTTATGAACTTTTACCAGTTTTCTACCCAACTCAACCATCTTATTTTGACATTATTGCATTCAGTTGCTTAGATACATCCTAGCTTCTCAGATGTGTTTTTGAACTGGTCATAACGTCTTACTGGTTTCCTCATTCATTAATGAGTTAAACAAAGTCCTTAACACAGGTTGGTTTTATATTTGCTCGAGTCTAATTTTGCCTTTTTGAAAATGATACTTAACGAAATCAAGTCTCGATGGGTAGAAAGTGCTGCGCGCTGCGTTTGGGAATCTGCATACGTTTAGTTGAGGGAAGGTGTATGTGGGAAAATGGAAGACGAAGCTGCGAAGGTGGCTCGGGGCTTCTCGAGATCGTGTCCCATGGAGTCATCTGCACCTGTCTCACAGGTAGTGGAGAAACACCGGTGGTTTAAAGCTGAGAAAACTGAGCTGGTTGGAGATGTGTTCTCACTAGGTTTTCCTGGCAGTCAGTCATTTGCAGGACTACTCGGACTGAGGAAGGGACACAGGGAGGCTGATGTGGGGACTGCAGCAGTCACCCGTGTCGGAAGCAGTGTGGTCCCCGATTAGGGAGCAGCAGTGGGCTGTTGCGGTCCAGAGGGCCTAGAAGAGCAGGCCGGCACCCCTGGACAGCCGGAGGGTTCGCCTTCCCTTGACCCTTCACCATTAGCCATGGTATCATCATTTTGGCCTTTACTATTTCCAAATTGTCTGTTTCTCAGACCAAATATTCAAACTCTACCATGTTTTCAGATGACCGTTTCTCTCATGGCTCAGTTTATTTAAGATGTCAAACTTGATAATCTCGATGTCACATATTCATTTTAACTCGAACTCACACGCATCAGTTAATTTCAATGGCACATGTTTATCTCAGGGCTGTGAGGATGAAGAACAAGTTGAAAACAAGAAACCAAAAGGATTATTGAGACCCAATCACAGCAAATAAAACTGAAAGGAAAAGGAAAGTCCAGGGCCCTCGGTGCAGAGCCGAGGAGAGAGATGGCAAGTCGGAAGTCCTTAAGAATTCAATATCGAAGACCCATAACACCTCTGTTCTCACGGAGATATTCCCAGGCGCCCAATGTTGACAAGTCTTGGGTATCTATGACTCACTTATACTTTCGAAAGAGCTCTAACTTTAATGGAAAAAGAACAGATAAAAATAAATATATTCTGCTCGAGTCTACTGGCTTTTCTTATCTCAAAAAATGGAAAGAATTCAATAATGCTGCTGGGCTTTCTCATTCGGTTCCTAAGGGATGCTGGGTCGTCGGCGACTCAGGTGTCGCCTTCCACTCATCTTCCACTCTTCCTCTCGTCCCACGCGGGAGGAGCACAGCCTGGTTCCCTTCTTCAGTACAATGTCGCGTCAAGGGCGATCGCATCATCCGATTGCGTTATCTTCATCAGCCTTTAAACTGAGTAAACCAGCGACATGCTGATACGGCGACACATCTGAGCTTTTCCACGTTTATTCAGAACCTAGTGGCTTTAACTCTGATCTGAGGAGAAGATGAGGCTGATACCAGCGGGGCACTCAAGTCAGGGACCGCTGTTTCTTCTTTAGCAGCTTGAGACACTAAGAGATTTGCATCTGGACTTAAATGGAATCGCCCTGAGAACATTTTATTCCAACAGTATGAGGACAGTGTGCCTGTGATCGAGATGACGGCTCATAGTTTCATAATCATGATGAGTGACAATGACTGACTTTCATATTCCTCCCCTCATCATCCTGGCTCCACGGGACAGAGCTGAGGGAGGGGACGCGACCTGCTGTACAGGCTTCGCTTTCTGCAAGGAGCACGCACCTCCCGAACCACCATTATTATTAACAAAACAACAGGAAATTAAAAAAAAAAGATCTTCTGAGATCCTTAGCAGCATATTAAATATGAGGTGATCGGGGCTGTGCCTTTGAGAGGTGAAATAACCATTTCCATGATGACCCCAAGCATCCTCCGAGCGGCCTTTCTCACCACGCCCTTGGCCCGTGCCCCAGTCACATCACATCTATCAGCGTCATCTGACAGCTCAGTGTTCACTTTTCCTGGGATGCTCTTCCTCTCCTTCTTGCCAGTAGAAGTTTTATTCATTTGTCATAACCGAACTCAAGCGCTACGTCCTCCACCCAGCCTCCCTCCTCTGACGCAGCCTCCCCTCTCTCCGGCTGGGGTGAGTCCCTCTCTCCTGGAGACTCTGACGGTCCTTTGTAACGGAGCGTTTCCACTTAAATCACAATCTGGTCCACACGCCCGTCTTCTCTGCCTGTGCTGGATCGTCACCCGCTCGAGGGATGAGGCCTCTGCTTTACTGGGAACCAGAACAGCCTTTGCACGGCTTTATGAGTTCACTTCGTGTGGAGTTGAATCTGGTGACACACGCGTGGACTTTTCCTTTTGCTTTTTCTTTTCTGTCAGAGCCGCTCCGAAGGCACCGGCTTCTGCCTGACATGTTTCTGTCCCACCTGCCAGCCGGCTGCAGGGTGTGCAGACTTATCTGAGTGGCCAGAGGAAGGATATGCTTCTCCCCTAGCAACTGTGGAGTGTGCAGAACTTCTTTAAGTGTGGCGTGTGCGAGTGCGTGTGTGTGTGTGTGTGAGAGGAAGGGTGGGGGAGGGGACATCTGTGTGTGGTACCGGAGACATTAGACGTGACTACCAATTGCATATAACTATGTACTAGACTTAAATGTCATTAATTGATGTTTTTAACTGAAAATTTTTAATCTCGATTTTCCTTTTGTGCTTGTCATCTAGTGGGATCCGCCTCCATGCCCCCGACGCACACCGTTGCTGTTCAGACCAGGGGCCCCGACTTGGAATCAGAAAATCACTGTCTCAGCAGAAGAGGGTCACTTCTACGTCAGGGGACGGGTTGAGGGGGTGGTGCTGTCGGCTGTTGACACTAGGACACCGCTGTGGGACACCGTGCTGGAACACGTGCCTTAGCGCGCAGAAAATAAGTTTGATTTCTTAAAACATTTTTTTTTTGCAAATAACGAAGACTCCGTCCTACTTTAGGAAGTCTTAGACCTTGAAATGGCAAAGTCTTATATGCTTTTTAACTTGTAGCCATGATGATTTTCTTGGTGGACATGTTCCAAGGTGGAAGGGGAAATGAAGAGAAATGCATAAATTTATTCACGTAAAGAAAATTTCTAGTTATCTTTTAACAGCAAGAATAATATACCAAATTATAATAAATTCAAAATTGCCATCAAGGGCAGACTTTATCAGGAGAGGTCTACAGACTATTTTGGTTCCTCTTAATCGTAAGATTCTACCAGAGCAAATGGCATCTCTCAGCATCAAAACTTCCCCCTCCACTTCAGTTCCCTCTGCTGGGCTGGACACATCACTAACACCCTTGCTGGGAGCAGCGTGGGTAAAGAGGACCCTTTCATCGTTTGCAACGGGAAGGAGCACTCCCCGCATGTCCCAAACAAAAAACAGGAGGAAGCCAATTAGCATATAGGCAAATACATGTAATTAGGAAATAATTATATATATACTTACAGGGCACCTGTTGCAAGCACAGCTCAGCTCCAGCTTCCAGGAGGGAGAGAGAAAGAGTCAGATGTGCTGTCCCCACACCCTTGAATAAGAAAGGGGTTTCCTCATTGAACGTCCAGCTCCCCTTGATTTGTTACAAGTTCTGAGCTGGATGCTAATGAGAAAATCAGACATTGGTTTCTTCTTTCTTCATTCGTAAACTTTATTATTGATAGTTTTCTCATTTACACTCATGTTCTAATGTTCAAATCACTCTGCTTTGCCCAAGACATTGTTGAGACGATGGACGTCAAATCGTAACGGCCAACAGGTAGTGCTGACCAGCTTCTGAAATCGTAATGTGTGTCTGGGCAGAAGCTCAGCCTCCCTCAATGCCTCTCCTCTCTCCGAGGTGAGGCTGCTCATGCACTCAGATGACAAACTCTGGAAAACCTAGAAGAATTGCACTGCATAACCTCCCTGTGTCATTTGCTAGTTCTATTCTTTGGGTAGACCAGAAGGACTCATCAGATCAATTAACATTATGATTTCTTCTTGCTTGTTCCCTGCCAGTCCACATTTGTGCATTATTAGTAATGTCTCTCACCCCCACCTCCAATACAAACACATCCCTATACTCCACAGCAGTTCCCCATAACACAAAGTGCCTTGGGGCTACAGGAGAGTGCAGATCTATGACGCCAGAACCAGGGAGTTGTTCCACGCTTCCTTCCTCATCTCCTTCCTACATACACCCACAGCAAACACAGACCTAAGCAACTTTTACTGACAGATGCCTGCCTCGCCCTACTTGGGGAAGGATACCATTTGCCAGGTCCAAGGTCATAGGCATGTAACACTCAGCAAACATGAAAGCAACTGGGTGTTGTGGTGATCCCTCTAAATTTAGGTTTTGAACCTCCTTCATGCGCCCTTCCAGGCAGAGAAAGAACTGTAATTCTGTCCAAAAGTTTTAATTAAATGACTCCCTAACAATCTGCCTGATTTCATGAGACCTACTAACATCTGTTGGACCAACAGTTGCATTGTTTGAAACACGAGGCTATGAGCAGGATCCAGGGAACCGACAGCATGTGCATCCAGTGTGTGACGATGAACGTGACCTGTGTGGGCACTGAGTGAGAATAGACTCTCAGAAAGGGAAGAATGTATTTGCCCACAGCATTAACACGTCCTTACAGGCTGGCAGAAAATCGACACGGCTTCTGGGGAAAGAAGGCATCTCACCAGGAGATTGGTAGCTTGAAAAAACTGAGAAAATATATATTTCATATATATATTGTGAAAATGAACCCATATCTTTTAAGAAAACTTTTAATTTTGAGATCCTTTTAGACATGCAGGAGAGGGGCAAGATTAGTACAGAGTTCCTGTGTTCCCTTCATTTAGTCTCTCCTCGTGCCAGGATCTAACAAAAGCACGGCGCAGTGATCGCGACTATGAAATTAACGTTTGCACACACTTTTAACGAAACTTGAGACTTTATTCATTTCACCAGTTTTTCCAATAATGTCCTTTTTCTCTTCCACATCTGATCCAGGACATCACCTTGCATTTGTCTGTCATGTCTCTTTGGTCTCTTCCAGTCTGTGACAATTCTTCTGCCCTTTCTTCTCTCTCAGAACCCTGACATTTTTGAAGAGCATTGGTCAGTTATTTTGTAGACTACCCGATAGATTGGGTTTCTCTGATGTTTTCTCATGATTAGACTAAGTGTGTGCATTTTGGGGATGAATACCGCAGAGGCAATGTGGTATTCATCTCAGTGCACTGTATCAGGGCTACATGATGTCCGTCTTACTACCCGTGATGTTAACCTTGAACCCTAGGATAGGGAGTGTCAGTCAGGATCCTCCACTGTAAACTTACGATTTTTTTCCCCCTTCAATAAATAAATATTTAGTTTCTTTTTAAATTTTAGCTAATTCTAGCATCCATCGAAGGATCTCAACTACAGAAATGTTTGCTGTGGGGTTCCAATGGTGATTTTCTATTTTCCTCGTTCATTTTACATTTACCAACTGAAATTTCTCTAGGAGGAAGGGTTATTCCTGCTCCTGCATTTGTTATTAATTTATTCAGCTATTTATTGGCATCGGTGTGAACTCAGAGTTATTGATTTTATTCTTTGGGTTATAATCCGGCACTGTGAGTATTTATTTTGTTGCTCCATTTACTTCATCTTTGGCCACTGGGTGCTCTGGGATTGCCCTCCACTCTGTTGCAGGTCGTCGTTCTCTTCGCTTGAGCTCACCCCTACTTTCTGGCACCACAAAGCCTCCACGTTCCTCTCACATATTCTTTGCTGCAGCCATGGTGATAGCCACGTCTCCGTGAGCTCTGGTTCCTTGTATTGCCAAGTGAAATTCAAGAACCAAGATCTGGGCACTGGATATACTTACTTACTGCTACCCGAATGTCATTGCTTCCAGGTCCTTTCCGCAGACGGAACCAGGAAATACACGTGTCGTACTAGCCTGTACGTACGCGCACACATGTCTCTGCTTCTGCACATATTTATCTGTACGTCTGTTTTATAAAAACATGAGCCCATGTTGATGCTTCAATTGGACACCACACGGTTCAGGCCAGCCCTTCTCCTTATTTCTAACTTCTTTCTCCAACTGTGAGAAACCTCGCTGTCGTGATCTATAGTATGTTTCTTATTTGTCCAGTCCTAATATACACGCAAAGTGGTTTTAAATTGTCATCCACTCCCAGAGAAAAACAAATTGGCCAAGTAAAGTACAGTGGCATGTGCAGTTCTTTAGCCGTCTGGTACCCGGTCGAAACAGGTTCCCCAGAGGTGCTTCCCACCCTCTCCAAGGAGCTCACACGATCCACTTGTCCTTTCCCTCAGTCTGTGTTCCTTCTTGAGTCTCCCTTACTCGACATGTTGTTGATTTTCAAAATGTAATTTACAGCCACATTCACTCTTCGTGATGTATAGTTGTATGGATTTTTGACAAATGAATAGCCTGCGATTGACTGCCACAGTTCCGATGAGAACGGTCCAGACTTCTCCTCCCAAATACTGTCAGGATTCCTGTTTATAGCTGATCTTTCTACCAACACCCATCCCCTAGTGACCACTAATCTGCTTTTCACCTTCATAGCTTGGCTTTTTCCAGAATGTCGTATTAGCAGAATCATGCAATATGTAGCCTCTGGGGCTAGACTTCTTTCATACAGCAAAATACACTTAATATTTATCCATGTTGTTCTATAAATCAGTTTGTTCCTACTTATTCCTGATTAACATCCCGTTGTGTGAATGTACCATAGTCTATCTATTCTTGTTTGGGGGTCATATGAGTTATTTCCAGCTTTTGGAAATGATAAATAAGGTTTCTACACAAATTCAGTCCAGTCTTTATGTGAACATAAGTTTTTCTTTTTTCAGGTGAATAACTGGGCATGGAGTTGCTAAGTCACATAGTAGGTGTATATTTAATACTATAAGAAAATGCTCAACTGTTCACCAGAATAGTTTACCATTTTGCATTCTCACCAGCAAACTGGCAATGTATGATTTTCACATGTTCTACTTCTTGCTGGTAGAAGGAACTGGTAGAAGGAACTAGCCATTCTAATAGGAGGGCAGTGGTATTAGATTGTGGTGTTACTTACATTTACCCAATGACTCATGATGTTAATCATTTTTAATATGCTTATAGGTCATCATTGGAGACATACCTGTTTAGATCCTTTGCCCATTAAAAGAAAATTGAATGTTTGTTTTTGTATTTTTGATTTTTGAGAATTCCTTATGTATTCTGGATACAAGTCCTTTGTCAGAAATGTGATTTTCAAATATTTTCTCTCAGTTTGTGTCTTGTATTTTCAATTTCTTACGTGTGTCTTTTCAGAGCAAAAGATTTTAATTTTGATAAAATTCAATTTGTCACTTTTTCCCTATTTGTGTTGTGGTTTGGTGTGATAATTAAAACTCTGCCTAACCAAAGGCCATGAAGATTTGCTCCTACGTTTTCATTTAGAAGTTTCATAGTTTTATAATTTAAATAAGTGTATTATCCACTTAGAGATTTTTTTTTGTATGAAGTATAAAACATAGTTCAACACATTTTTTTTTTTTTTGCATATTGCTGTCCCATAATCCCAGCATCATTTATTGAAAAAAACTGTCCTTCCTGCATTGAATGCTTTTACATCTTTGTTCGAGATCAGTTGGCTGTTTGATTTTCTGGACTGTTTTTGGCCTCTCAATTCTGTCCCATTGATCTACGTGTCTGATCTTTTGTTAACATTACATTGTCTCAGTTGTCGTAGATTATAGCAAGTCTTCTAATTGGTAGTACGAGTTTTCCAACTTTGTTCTTTTCCAAACCTGTTTTGACTATTCTAGTTCCTTTGCTTTTCCATATGTATTACATTATTAGCCTTTCAAAGCTACTGAAAAAAAAGCCTTCTTGGATTTTGATTGGCATTACATTGAATTTATATAGATCAAATTAAGAAGAATTGACATCTTAACAAAATTAAGTCTTCCAATTCTTGAATGCAGTATATTGATTTAGATCTTTCGATTTAGATCTTTGATTTTTTTCATCAAGAGCTTTACAGTTTTCCACATACAGATCCTATACATTTTTCTTTTTTTAGATTTCTAAATTTTAAAAAATGAGTCAATTCAATTCCAGTGTTTCTAGTATCTATAAATTGACATTCATATGTTGATATTGTATCCTGTGATCTAGATGAACTCACTAAATCTAGAACCTTTTTTTTTTTTATATGGATTCCTTGAAATTGTCTATGTAGACAATAATGTCAGTGTGTAGAGACAGTTTTATTTCTTCCTTTGCAATCTGTGTGCTTTTCACTGATGACCTAATAATCTGGCACAATGTTGAGGAGAAGTGGTGACAGAGGGTATCCTTGCTGTGCTGATGATGGCAGGTGGAAGGCTTCAGTCTTCACTGCTAAGTACGATGATCTTAATTCTGTAGATATCCTTTCCTGGTTAAGAACAGGTTCCTAGGTTGCGAAAAGTTTTCATCATGATTGATCTTGACTTGTGTCAAATGCTTTTTCTGCATATATTGAGAGGATCATTTTTTTCCTCTTTCGGTTTGTTAATGTGTGAATTACATTGATTGATTTTTGAGTATTAAACCAGGTTTGTAGTCTTTGGACTACACCCTACTTGGTCATAATTGGTTTTGTGTATTTTTAGTGGAAAAAATATTGGTAAAATAGATTCGCTATTGACAGTAAAGGTCTTTTTGTGTTTTGGTACAATCCAAAGATGAGGATCCCAATACTGTTGGGAATCAAACTTCTCTTCCCCGAGAGTCACACAGAGCAGGGTAACCAGGAGCGGAGGATTCCAGAGGAGGGGAAGGCTGAACCCCGTTCCTGCCTGGCCTGGCCACATGTGAAACAATGCCAGTCTCACCTGACTTCATTCATTCACTTCGGGAGGTAGATCAAATATCTGAACTGTGTTCCCATGATGCCATACCCTAGTTAACCAAATGCTTTTTCTGGGTGATGTTGAGAAGGGACTTTGCAGGTAGAATTAAGGAGACTAATCAGCTGAATTTCAAATATGATGATTATGTCACGGACTACGCAAGGGCCCAGTGTAATCATGTGAGCCCTTAAATGCAAAAAAGAAGTCAGTGAAGTGAAGTTGGAGAGATTTGTAACATGAGGAGGACTTGATCCGTCATTGCTGGTTTTAAAGATAGAGCAAGGAAGCCACAAGCCAAGGAACATAGTGGCCTCTTGGAGCTGGCAATGGTGCCTGGCAAACAACCAGCATAAAACAAGGACCTCAGTCCTACAACCCATGGAACTTGATTGCTGTCAACAACCTGAAGGAGTCTCCCGAACCTCCAGAAAGGAACACAGCCCTGCTGATACCTAGGAGATCCAAGGTTGAGGAGTAGCCAACCCATGCTGGGCCTGGATTACTGACCCACAGAACTGTGAGAGAATAAATGGGAATGGGGTACAGCTTTCCTCTCTTCTGGAACCTTCTGTCTTAAGCTGCTGTATGTGTGGCACGTTACTTCTGCAGCAATAGAAAAGCCATGCTTTCACTTACCAAACATACGCTGAGAACTTTCTCCGTGCCAGAGGCTGCTGGTGTTGAAGACAGAAGGATGAGGAAGGCAAAGTCTTTCTCCAGGAAGCTCACACACTAGAGGGAGAATACAACTCTGAGTACAATGTTGGTGTATCTTGAATCTATGCTATACAGGAAAGTTTCTCTCGGTTGCAAAGAACAGAAAGCAATTCTGGCTAACTTAAAGCAACAACAACAAAAAAGAATAAGAGAGAGAGAGAATAACTTAAAGCAACAATAATAAAAACAAAAAAAAATAAGAGAGAGAGAAGACATAGCCTTAATTTTGAGAAGGAGGATGCTGGAGAAGTGTAGTAAATTAAGAAAATGATAAAGATATCAGATTTAGGGAAAGAAAGACCAGAACAGTCCTAGAACTATCAAGCTCATAGAAATTCTGCTATTACCATGACTCTGCCCTCACAATGCTTAGACTGTATCTCTCTTAAGTTTTAAATTATAAGGAAGAGAAAAACATGGCCTAGCTTTGGTCAATTATCTATCATTGCTGGATCAAACTGCTGTGGCTAGGGGAGAGGTCGTGTGTGTGTGTGTGTGTGTGTGTGTGTGTGTGTGTGTGTGTGTGTGAGAGAGAGAGAAGAGAGAGATTTTAAGGAATTGGTTTACATGACAGTGGAGGTTGGAAAATCCAAAATTTGTAGGGCAGGTGGCAGACTAGAGATCCAGGGAAGAGCTGATGTTGCAGCTTGAATCCAAAGGCAGTCTGAAGGCAGAATTCTCTCTTCCTTGGTGAATCTCTGCCGTTTTTCTTTTTAAACACTTCAACTGATTAAATGAGGCCCACCCACATTATGGAGGACAAGCTGCTTTATCAAAGTCCACTGATATAAATGTTAATCGCATCTAAAAGACACTACCGTCACAGTGACATTTAGACTGGTGTTTGACCAAGTATCTGGGTACTGTGGCCTAGCCCAGATGACATAGAAAATTAACCATGCCTCTTGTGGTGCACATAGTCCCTGGGGGTCTAGCTCTGGGGGTCAGAGTCTTGTCCCCAGAGAGAAGCCTCTTTATCAGCCTGAAAGCTAGTCCAATAGATTTGCACAGGACTCAGACTCACTGTTAGTCTCACGTTCCCTACCCCAAAAATGAGCTGGCAATGCCCAGAGGGCTCTGTTGTATTAGCGAAGGATATGAGGGTAAAATGACTGGGTGAACTGTTGAGCGATATGCCTCTGTGAGGGGGGCATCATGCATTTTAAATGAAAATTCGAGGAAAGTTGGTCAACTTTGAAATCTAGATTTTGCGCTTGCTACTTAAAAACGAGTAATTTCTAAGTGAGACTTCAGGAAACCTCGATGATTTCAACGCTGTCAGGAATCCCCAGAGCAAAATCACACGCTGTGCTCTTCCCATCGAGAAGTGAATCACCGTGATCCCGCCCTGTTAGGAACAGGCACGCGCTGCTGACTTGCATGTAGCGTCAGGGTGTCCCAGCCCCAAAGGACAGAGACTCACTGCCCTGAAGGACAAAAGTGGGAAGAAGCCTGCTCAAAAGTGACAGGCTGAGGCTTTTGTCCAATCAGAATCAGAGACTTTCATTTTCTCGTTTGCCCTTCTGGCCTCTACGTAGTGAAATGTCAGGGTCGTATGGAGTGATTATATGTCGACAAAGCCGTTGGAGGTCACAGTGCATCTCACCAACGTCATACCTCTCACGCCTCACTCCCGCTTCCTAGCAGGGCTAAGCGCTGACCTTATCCCGTAGTTTTTTTTTAAATTAGAGTTGGTCAAAATGCAAACTTTCCCCCACCCCTCTGTCTTCTTTATCCCTCCCTTCCATCCTCCTTACATAGGCAATTTAGTCAAAATTCTGATATTTATGTATCCAAACTTGCCATTGTCGGCATCATTTTGCTGAGCATTTATTTTCATTTCTAAAGGGTTGCATCAGGCCAAGGCGTCCTCATTCCCCAAGGGAGGGAGGAAGCCCCAGCCGGATGGTTGTCAAGGCAACAGAAAATGCACACTATGAACTACCAAGAAAAGGCCATTTCTGGCTGCTTACAGTCTGTGCAATGTTGAAGCACAAACTTAATTTTCGGGCTTGGCAAAAAGATCTCTTTCATGGCTAATTATAAAATGTACGCCGTGTTATTAGACTGGGTGATAGATGATTGCCTGCTAAATGTGATGTGAAAAATTAAGGCAGTTTTCAAAGTGGAGGGACCTAAATTCAGTGTGCCTAAAGGATCAATCGCTTATTTTTGTCATTTTGTACAACCCGCACAAAACAGCTGAGCGTGAGTGTGTGTGCGCATGTACGCGCAGGAGCTTCCAAACTTACATTTGAGTCACTATGTTTTTTTTGCTTCCAAATGTATTCAAAAGATGGCAGGAGGTGCCCACTCATATTTAGATGTCGGGGGACAGGGAGACTTTAAATTAAATCCCTGTTGATAAGCATAAGGGTTTTAAATTACTCCCAGCAGGTGAGATTATCAAATCAGAATTTACATGCTAATTTCAGACGGTTACCTGACATTATGTCCTTTTATATTTATTTTTTTTACCTGCTATTATTCTTTTCCCACATACTTGATTGTCAACAAACTCCAAATAAATGTTAATATGTTAATCTGACAAATAGACTTGGTGATTCGAGATCGAAGAAGTCGGCGTGGAAACATTGATCTAATAATCCACTGTCTTAATAATGTGATCCTTTGAAAACTTAATATCTTTAAATGTGACTTTATATGAACAGCTGATCCAGGCTGGTGACCAACCAGTCTGTCCTTGGGTGAGAATTCAATGAATTTCGCTGTTGAACACCTGGTTAAGTATTCTTTCTTTTTCTTTCTTGGCTGAGTCCTTTGTCAACAGGTAAACTTGCAAGGAGGGTGACATAATTAGGCACCTTCCTCAGGCTCTCACCTGGGGAAAGAAAACTGAACTTCCAGACTTTAGAAGAAGAAACTAGACTTACCTGAGAGACAGGTACGCTCTTTCACTCCTGTAGACTCAACTGATAGACCACGGAATAAAGTAGTATTTGTAGTCCTCGCTCAGATACAGAGGCGACTGAGGCTGATCTTCTAGAAAATGTCATGGAAACGAAGGATGCTTTAGCCTTTAATTTCTATCATATTTACTCAGATGCGTTAAAGCAACATGTCTCCTTTCAGCCTGAAATGCTCCCAGGACTGCATTTTCTACACTGAGTATATCTGTGCAGGCAAAGGGATGAGAGAGGTAATTATCCGGTAAACGGACATGCCAGCCAGGTTCGTCTGGCCGACCTGCAGCGATAAACCAGGTCTCTTGTTTCCTCTATAGCTTTTTAGGATATTATTTCTCTTTATAGCATTTCCACATGTGTTTAAATAGGTCCTGAATGTAGGTGTTCAGGGTTTTAAAGCTAGCGTTTCATAAAACGACTGAGTATAATTAACTCCTGACTTAAGTTCTGCTTCTGTTTTATTTCTGTCTCTGGTATGGAGGGAGTGGGAAGCTGTGAAAGGGGAAGAATGGCCCAAAATAAAAAACCGAAGCGAAATGAAAATTTCACTGCTGAAAATTTCCCACTAACCTGCTTTCTGAAACTGTGCGTAGAAGGGAGGATGTGTGTGTCTACTGTGCGTAGAAGGGAGGATGTGTGTGTCTACTTGCTAGGGAATGGATCTCTAGCTTTCATCAGTTTCTCAAACGGGTCCTCGACCCACTAAAGATCATCACAACTCACGAGTTTGCAAAATAGGCAAATGGACTATAGAATGCCACCAAAAAGCAGTATTTTAAAGGAGGGTCCGTCTGCAGGGTGTCAGGGGGAAGTAGGCGTAACCCACTGAGTAAAGGGGGAGAGGAAGTTCCAGGAGACTTGAGGCTGTTGTCCCATAAGCTGGGTGTCCAAAACAGCATTTCCCAGCTCCATCTGAGTGCTCCCTCTGTCTCCCGCCCCGTATCTGCTTTAGTATATTATTGTGAGAATCAAAAGAAATGACACGAAGAGAGAGTTTGTAAACTCTAAAGCACTCTGCAAATGTTGTGTTATCACTTGAAGATGAGATTTGGCAACAGCTTAATGTCACATAAATGTTTATCAGTTCTGCCTTCACCGTTGGAAATGTTCGTGGTGTCTGATCCTACAGCTCACTAATTCTTTGGCTAGTAAGTTAGCTTATAAAGTTAACATGCCTCAGATACCACGATCTGCTAAGGGTTGTACATGACGACAACACAATCCTCCTAATTCGAGGCTGGGTAGACACCCCCTGCGGTGACATTGATGGATGGATGGATGGATGACTCAGAGGCGGAATATGGAACGTAACCCAGCAGCGCTACGAAGTGATACAGCCAGTTAGAAATAACATCCAACGTTTCAGTGCAGCTTAAATGGTGGGTTAGCTGCGGGGGGCGGTACGATCAGCATCGCTGTGAGAAATCTAACCAGCAAGGAAGCCGTGTGTATGGAGAGCCACAGGAACAAAAAGATCTAATAGGATCTGCCGCATTTGTTTTAGAACTGAAAAGAGTCAACGTATTTTATAAATTTGAAAAAAAAATGTGCTATCACTTTTGTAGGTGATTTGAGAAATTTGGGCATGTAATTTACAGCCCAGATTCCCATTTGAAGTAAGGTGCGGTCAGATTGCAAGGACTGGGTTTTGGGCCTTGGAATTGGTGACAAAAACTGATAGGGTCCCAAAGAAAAGATGATGGAATCAGGTTCCCTGCATTTAGGTCTCCAAGATGAGAGATAAGAAAGAACCCTCTGCAAAAGATGCTTAAAATTGCCCTGGATGATGTAAGCTGGCAATTTTAAGCAAATGATCCGTCAAGATTCCTGAATACATTTTTAAAGGGCGGCTTTCAGAAACACGCTGGAAAGGAAAATTAAATGGATTCCTTTCCTAAATAAGTGATTGAATAGATGTGATTAGGGATGTCAAACAAGCAGGTAAAATTAAAATGTTAGACTTGATTAAAGGTGAAACTGCCACTTTTCTATCGTGAATGTCAGACGAGGAGTGTTTTAATGACAAAGGAAGAAGATGAGAAGAAGTCAAGCAAAATAAACGCCGACATGGGGTCGTGCAGAGGACTGGATGCTTGTGTCCCTCCAGAATTCATGTGTTGAAATCCAAACCCCCACGTGATGGCGTTAGGAGGTGGGGCCTGTGGGAGGTGATTAGCTCATGAGGGCGGAGCCCTCATGAATGCGATTGGTGCCCTCAGGAAAGGGATCCCACGGAGCACCCACACTTTCTCCCCCTAAAGTGAGTGTACAACAAAAAGAGAGCAATCTGCAACCTGGAATTTGGTGCTTGCCGGAGCCCAGCCACGCTGGCACCTCGATCCTGCACTTCTAGCCTCCAGAGCTTGAGAAATGAATGCCTACTGTTGATGAGACACCCAGCGTATGGGACTTTGTCAGAGCAGCTCGAACTTAGACAGGACAGGCGTGACACCTCTGATCCTCTGAATCGCAGCCCTGGCATCCAGTCGCTGTGGGATGGAGGCCACGGTGTTTGCGGGGCTGCTCCTGAACCCCTAATCTGGAAGAGAATGAGTACGATCTCCACTGCCCACCTTACAAGGCTAGAGAATGTAGGTAAATTAAGATCCTGGCACAAAAGCATTTTGTAACCTAAATGTTATGTAAGTAATTTGTTTGGATATTCTCTTGAGATTTCACAAATGTCTCCATAAAATTTTTCTCTTCTTAGCACCACTATCTCCTACCCTTAGGAAAAAATATTTTCATGAGCCGTTTGGTTCAAGAGTTTAAAAGACAGAGGCAAGGAGAATAATTATTTAACCATTAACCGATGTCAAGCAACATTAGTAAAGTCTCTTAATTTATTGGTGTCTAAATGGTCTTGGTCATGAAGCCCACATGATACAATGTGTGCGAAACTGTTTGTAAATTCTAATGCTCAATGCTAATGTATTTATTTTAATTCTTTTTTTTTTTTAATTAGGGCCTATTTTTCTCATCTTTAACTGCTGGTATATTTCTGCTCTGGTATTTTCAAAAAACTTAATTATTCATGGATTCAGATATCTCCCTGGGAATGAATGAATATACACACACACACATGCATATACACATACATATCTACATACACACACATACGTACATACATACCTTTCCGGCCTGAATCCAAAGCATCTCCATTGGCTTACAGCTACCGTAATCATTTGTCTCACGAATTTGCATCTCACTTGACTCTCACCTTTCGCATCCACTTTGCTTTGAAACATTCGTTCCATTCCCATCTATGTCAAAAACAACATCTAATTTTACGTCTATGAAGGTACCCTTTAAGGGTACGACGACTCAGCTTTATAAACCTATTCATTCTTCCTAAGTCAATGAACACACTGAATACATAAAGACACAGTCGTAATAATGAAACAAACTAATATGTTTGGTTTTTCCCCTTGGCTAGATATTTGATTTTTAGTTTATATAGACTCTAAAAAATAGAGAAACTGAAAAGAAGTGGAAGAAGTCCTAACTCTATGAGGTATTATAATAAACCAACAAGTTTCTGTAAGCAAAGCCATGTGGAAATGTTCCATAAATAGACAGATTAATGGAAGAAAATAAAAGCCCAGAAACAGGTCCAACTATATGGAAAGTTTGTATATGATAAAGGATGGACCTCAAATCATAAGAGAAATTATGAACTCTCTTGAAATGGTGTCGAAACAGCTAGATTCATTTGTAAGAGGATAAAAATGGATCTATACTTCACGTAAAAAGAAAGCCCAGATTATCAGTGATTAAAATGTAACAGTAAAACCATGTAAATACTAGAGCAAACCATAATCTTGGAGGAAGGAAAAACTCAAAATTTGGATCTAAGAAAAGATTAATAAATTCAACTCTGACCGTATGTGTGTGTATGGGTGTTTTATTGTAGCAAATAGAACAGAAATAATTATTAAAGATAAAATAAAAGAACATCCTTTTCACCTGAAGACTTTAAATCTGAAAATCAAAACATTTTATACCTGTTTTCAGGTGAATAGAAACAGAAACTAATATCTGATGCAACTTCGTAAAATTTATAAATCTCAAGGCAAAAGCCCACTCTCCAAGTATTTAGGCAGAAGAGTAAATTTACTACAAATTAAGAAAAATAGTCTTTGTCTCAGACTTTTCCGTGGTAAAGTCTTTGCATCAGATGCAAACAAGACTTTTCCGTGGTAAAGTCTTTGCATCAGATGCCAACAAGAGTAACATTTACAGAGATTTAAAGGGGAAAGTTGGGAATCCAGAAATCTAAGCTAAACACGGTTCCCTTCATCTGTGAAAGGAAAAGTAAATAGTCAATGCTATGGAAAGTAATTAGTTTCTGTGCCATCCCTTAAAGAAAAAAAAAAAAAAGCCTGAATATGTATAGCATCAAAGCAAAGTAAAAAACTTGAGAATGTGGAAACTATGGCAGATAAATTAGAGAACACAAATATATTTTTAAAACATAAGAATTACTGAAAATTTTGTTGAAAATATAGTGCGTATCTATTTTTAAATGTTCCTCAAAGTGAAAGCAGCCTCTCTCACGCACACAGATACACATCCCTTTAAATTCTGGATTACAGCCAAAGTTATAAATTAAAAGAAGAGCAAGAAAATAAAAAGCTGCTAAATAGTTAATTTTATCTGAAAAAGCATCGATAGAAACTGTCTTATCTTGGCGATGATACTTAGATAAATATTGGTTCGAGTGCGTGTTATAAGATTTAAAGAAATTTATGAGATAATTTAATATATATATCTTTCGAGTTATTAGAAGTGAAAAGAATTAAAAACAGTCAATTTACACAAGAAGAGAAAACAAGAAGAAAAAATCAGGCAAACAGGAAAGCAAATATATAAAATGCTAACTCTTTAATTTCCTCGTGTATAATGTGGGTTATTTTAAGCCTAACTCTTAGGCTAATTTTGAGGATAATAATGCTTAAAAAGTACTTACAGTGCTTTTTAACACTTTACAACAACAGTGTTGTTGTTTTTACTGTTTATAGCAAAGTATGACAGTGTGTATCAACTATAAATATAAATTTAAATAGATAAAATATGATAAAATATTTTAACCTTTCTTGTTAAAAGAAAAAAATTAATAAGAGAATTAAAAGATGTGGAAAGATGTATCAAATAAATGCAGACCAAAAGAAAGCATAACAATGGAGAATCCAAAATAAAGAAAACACAGGACAATGCAAGGATGGTCACTTGATAGCGACAAAAGAATAATATCGCGGTGAAAATAAAATTGTCACGAAATGCAATGCATGATAAAAGTATCTTTAAAATAAACAAAACAAAAGCATTTGGAAATATAAGAAATGAGCGTTTCTAACACATTGTTCTCAACATTCATAAATCGAGAGCAAAAAAAAGTCTGTAGAGGATTTTAATGATAGTCCGAGTATTTATATAAAACAACATCCAAAAAGGGTTATTTCACTTAGGATTTTACTAAGATGACAGATGAGTTGCATAATATTTTATGCAGCAGCCGCTGAGCAGATCAGATTCACGCCTCACCGCCTCGCTCTGCTTCCTCTGTGACCCTGTCTGACAAACCCAACATGGCTGAGATTGAGAAATTCGATATGTTGAAATTGAAAAAGACAGAAATGCAAGAGAAAAATCCACTGCCATCAAAAAAAAAAAAAACAAAAAAACAAACAAACAAACAAAAAACGATGGAACAGGAGAAGCAAGCGGGCGAATCGTGATGAGGCGCACACCGCCAGTACGCACTGTCCATTCCACAAGCACCGCCTTCTTATTTTACTTCTTTTAGCTGTTTAACTTTGTAAGATGCAAAGAGGTTGGGTCAAGTTTAAACGACTGTGCTGCTCCTTTTTTCACATCCAAGAACTACTGACAACGAAGGCTGCACCTGCCTCTCCCACCTGCCCGTCTGGCTGGCAGGGAAGGAAAAGAACTTGCAGGTTGGTGAAGGCAGAGCGGGTTGGGACAACAGTGAAATTTAGAAAAACCAAGCTGGGCCAAGGTGTCCTGCAGGCTGTAAAATGCAATTTAATCAGAGTGCCATTTTTTTTTTTCTGTTCAAATGATTTTAATTATTGGAATGCGCATTTTTTAAATATGCAAATAAAGTTTTAAAACCTGAAAAAAAATTCTGTACAAGAAACCATATTGCATTTTCTATTCACACTTATAGGTAACTGAGTTTCTAATATAGTCTCCAAACTGAAAAAAAAATGGTGACTATCTTTAAAATTAAGAGGCTGAAGTTTGTCCAGTCTACAGTCTCTTCTCTGGGGACACAGACACTATTGTTACTGCTAGAATTGTGCATATTTTTGCTAACACTAGACTTAAGAAAAAAGAGGTCTGAAAAAAAGTCTGTAGATTTTAAAATGTAATTAATGAGATTTAATTAATATACATTAAACATTTTACTTAGAAAAAAATCAATAGACCTTTCCAAGTTTCCAGAATACATTAACCAAAACATATATCTTATGCAGTTTATAAGATTTAAAAATTTTTTTCTGTACATGAGACTGTCTATAACCATAATATGATAAAAATAAAAATGAATGCTGGTAAAACATTCCACAAAATCCAACCACTTGAGAATAAAAAGCAACCCTTTCAAATATTGACTCAATAGGAAATGAAAGTTATTAACTGTAAGTTATTTATAAAGTAATGACCCTGAAAAATTTATGTTAAAATTATGTGTCAAGACAATTCAAAGGGGAAAGAAGAATCTTCTTAACAGGTGCCAAGACCACTTGACACCCACATATGGGAGAATGAAGTTGGAGCCCTATCTCATACTACACACAGAATTCAGTCAAAATAGATCAAGACCTAAATGGAGGACCTAAAACTGTAAAACGCGTAGAAGAAAAGTATGAATCTTCATGGCTTTGAATTAGGCAATGGGTTCTTAGACATGACACCAAAAGCACAAGCAACAAAAGGAAAAGTAGATAAACTGGACATCATTAAAAGCTTTTGTATCTCAAAGCGTGTCAACAAGAAAGTAAAAAACAATCACAAAATGAGACAAAAATTTTGCAAATCATATATCTTGGAAGAGACATATCTAGAATATATAA
This sequence comes from Pteropus medius, assembly GCF_902729225.1. Taxonomy (NCBI): domain Eukaryota; kingdom Metazoa; phylum Chordata; class Mammalia; order Chiroptera; family Pteropodidae; genus Pteropus; species Pteropus medius. Next base: position 34,959,767 of record NW_024355205.1, read on the forward strand.
AGAATTATTACAGCTCAATTATAAAAAGATAACCCAATTTAAAAAATTGGCAAAGGATCCGAACAGACAATTCTCTAAAGAAGATACACAAATGGCCAATAAGTACGTCAGATTATTCTTGACATTATTAGTTATCAGCAAAATGCAAATCAAATTCATCATGAGATAGCACTTTACACCCACTGTGATGTCTACAACCAAAAAAAAAAAAAAAAACCAAAAACCCCAAACAAAAAAAAAACCCAAAAAAACATAGAAAAGCAAGTGTTGGTGGGGATGTGGAGAAATTGGAATTCTTATGCACTGCTGGTTGGAATGTAAAATGATGCATCCACCTTGGCAAACAGCCTGGCAGTTCTTCAAATGATTAAATACAAAGTTATCATATGACATAACAATTCTACTCCGAGGTATATACCCCAAAGTGATGAAAATACACAAAAACTAGTATTCAAAATACATAGCAAAATTTTTCATAATAGCCAAAATATGGAAACAACTTAAATGTCGACTAATTAATGAATTGATAAATAAAATAAGCTTTGTCCATATAATTCAGTATAATCCAGACAGAAAAAGGAATAAAGTATTAATACATGCTACAACATGGATGAACCTTGAAAAAATTATGTCGAGGGAAAGAAGCCAGTCACAAAGGATCCCATATTGTATGATTTCATTTATATCAAATGTCTCAAATAGGGAAATTTACTGTAAGACAGAGTAGATTCGTGCTTGCTTAGGATTAGAGGGGGTGGAGAGATTGGATGAGGGCTAACGGGTTCAAGGTTTCATGGCGGTGTGATGAAGCGCTCCAAACCTGATTGCCGTGAAGGTCATACAACTCTGTGAATACACTAAAAGCCGTCGATTGAGTCCTACACGTAAAGTAGATGAATTGCACGACACGTGACTTACATCTAAATAAGCAGTTACAAAACAAAGCACTCCAGCTTTCAGGTGAGATGCAGAATTTGCAAGAGCCCACTGCTCCCGACATGTGGACTAGAAACTCACCACCGTTGGAGTTATCAGTGCTCTGGATGTTGACATTCTAACGGATATGTAGAGTTACGCCTCATTTTAATTAGCAATTCACTAGTGATCTCGAGCATCTTTTCGTACACTCATTTGCCACCTACATATTCTATTTGGTAAGGTATCAATTCATATCTTTTGTCTACTTTTTATTTGATTTTTTCTTTTCCTATTGTTGAGTTTTAAGAGTTCTTGGCATATTTTGGATGCGAGTCCTTTATTCAATAGGTGTTTTGAAAAAACTTCGGCCTGGTCTGTGACTTGTTTTTTCATTCACTCAATAGTATTATTTGCAGAACAGAAGTGTTTCATTTTAATGAAGTGCAAAATATCAATTTTTGTTTTTACCGATCGTGCTTCAGATCCAAGAAGTCATTGCTAAACCCAAAGTCAATAGATTTTCTCCTCCATTATCTTCTCAGAGTTTTATAAGATAACTTTTTTTAATTAAAAGAAATAGAAGCTCTGAATTAGTCAGCATCCCCACCAGATTTTTCAAACTGAGATTAATGAAGGGACAACTACAAATAGGCTTGGCAAGGCTAGGGAAACTTACAAGGTGTGGTGAGGCAGCTGGAGACAGTAGCCACGGTGGTGAGCTAGAATCACCCCAGGGCAGAAGGAAAAGAGGGAAGAGATGGTGCTGGAACCTGATGCGGAAACTTTGGTACAGGAGCGATTTTTGTGAACTCAACTACTACTAAAGATTTCATGCCTAGGCAAGGATAGGGCAGCGGGACAAATATCCATTCTGTTCTTCTTACTTTCCAGTGTCATGTCAGTGACTCTAGTTGATCAAACCCCATAGAAGGCAGCCAGCAAGGGGGGCTGTAGTCTGCAGATATCCCAGGGGCACAGAGCAGAGCAGAGATGGGTGGGAAATCCATGTGGGAGACGGCACACGAAGGATAGTGACCATGCGCTCTCTGTATAACAAAAACTCTTACGCAGACTCTAGCCTGTTACAGACCAGGGTTCAAAGCCAAGCCGAGCTCTAGCTCTTAGCCGCCCTGTGACCGAGGACTGGTTAGCTAACAGCTCCTTTTCTTTATGTTTAACTGGGAATAAAAACAGCCCTACATTATAAATACTGAAATGATTATATTAAATGTCTATAAAGGATTAAAACTACTTAATACATGCTAGCTACTACTACTATTATTTTAGTCATTATTATTATGCAGGCAGCATAACCAGAGATGTTAAGACAGAATCTCTATGTGAAATTAATAGCTAATGCCATACCAGGCAATGAAATATTTACATGTCCCCACTAAAACCGAGAATCAGAGAATGCTTTCTACTACCATTATCATTTGATTTTCTAGAAATTTTAGCCAACACGGTAAGATATGTAACATTGGGAAAGAAAAAAATTATCTTTTACTTTTGGGTGACAGTTCTCCATCTAGAAAACTTCCAGCCCCCAAATTTAAAAATTAAGTGGCAAACACATAATAAGTTTATAAAGATAAATGACTTTTCTAAAATCTAAGCATAATATTTAATTGAAATAATTTCCCATTCGTAACGTTATCTCAAAATATTAAGTGCCTAAGTCGACTTACAAAGAATTTTGCAAACAATGTGAAGGCAACTAAACACACACACACACACACACACACACACACACACACACACAAAACCTGATTGCTACATAAGAAGAAATGTGTTAAATAGAAACTGCCCAATTTTTGAATATTAAAAAGATATCAGTTCTTCCCAAATTCATTTATAGGGTTAACAGGATTGCATTTAAATCCCCAGTGAGATTTATTCTAAAACATATTCAAGTAAGATTGAACTAGAAGAATAAATTCAGAACAGAAGCAAAATTAATAAATTCAAAATAGAAACAAAATCTAAAAAAGGTTAACTTGTGATATTTGTCTTACTCGATATAGAAACATAATTTAATATTAGCATAATCAGAACAGGTGGTGGTGGCACACAATAGATGATTAAAACAATGGAACGACATGGAAACTCCAGAAACAGAAGACATACATGAATATGGTGAAATAAACTTAGATATGTATTCTGATATATTACCCCCAAATAAACACCAGGTGGATTAAAGACTTAAATGTTAAAAATTAGCCATCATAAAAATCTTGGAAGAATAAGTAGCAGAATATTTGTCTATCTCAGAATGGAAAAGGGCTTTGTAAGTATAAAAGTGACATAAAATAGTCACAACAGAAGATTGATATGACTACATAAAAATGAAACCTTTCGTATTTCAAAAGTCAGCTTCCACCATCTTTTCCTAAAGCATCTTTTGCTGCTAACTCTGGGGTTTGTGTTTGCAACGGAATTAGAGAGCCCATCTGTGCTCCCGTACCGGTGGGTTCTCGTGTAGAAGGTCTCTAGGACGACTTCTCCTTGGAATGAGACTTGGGATAGTACAGTTCCACTCCCACGATATGTGGATGCATTAAGTCACTGGAAACATTTCCCAAGACTCTGATCCCAGCAGGCCTCTGTGTCGTCAGCACTTTGCTCTTAGAATTCAGGAGCGTCTGAGTCCCAGACGGGGATGGGAGTGGGCTGGTCCAGTCGCTAACAGTCGCCATTATGATCCCCACTTTGCAGAGAAGGAATATTACACTTTTTTATGAACCAACACTTACTTTCTCTGCATAAGGTCTTACTTGTTTCTTATTCATAAGAATAGATAATAGCCGGGCAAATTTTACCCCACGGTTTCCAAAAATGTGTCATTATAAACAAAATAGTTAAATTACACTCAATCTAAATCAATCCATAGTTCAATGAGGATGTGAATGCTTTATGTTTAAAAATTAAAATTAAAAACAGTGAATTCTGTCATGGTGTCCATTCGAATGTTTTTCCTAAACAATAACAAAAACAACAACAACAAAAACCTTTGATATCCCAATAGTCCACATAGCTTTCATTTCATGCTACTTATAAAGTTTAGGCAACACAGACCTGCACTATTCTTACCCTAGACCCAGAGCGGCTTAGATAATTATGAAGAGGCTGAAGGGCAGGCCCAAAAGCCATGTCTTTCTGTTTAGACCTATTGAGAGCAAATGTCATCGCCACCACTTAACAAGGTACGATTCTGGGTGAATGTGCTGGCTCTTCTGTGGTGTAGTCTCACCCAAGTAGTCGGGATTTGTAAAAGTTTAATGTCAGCTGGGCCCCAGAGCTGGATTCTTCAAGTTCACTTGCTCTCGCTCCAATGCTCCTGAACTTGGCCACGGCTGAGCTGTGGTCATTGCTCTGAGGTCATCATCCCCTCTGTCATGCTTCCCTTTACGTGTCTTGTTGTTTCTGCAATAGCTAGCACCCCATCACCCTCGCAGTCCTTCCCTGTTCGGATCCTGACAGGAGAGAGTCTGATGGTCTTAGATAGTTGAAGGTCCCTCTCAGGCAGAGAATTGGTGGGAAGACAGGGCCACTTCGAAAGTCAAGGTCCACCTGGTCTACTGGCTGCCCTTGCCCTCTGGCCACTGCTTCCTCAGGATTGCCTGCTGCTCCCTCCTTTGACATACTGTAGAGGGCAAGGCTACCTTAGAAGGCCACTTGGGAGGGCAGCCATGGGTTGAGGCTAATCACCATCGTAATCAAGGTAGACATTCGTGGAGCTCTTACAACAAGCCAGGCGTTGCTTACACATTCATTAGTCTCACTATGAGAGTAGGAGTTGGGTGTTGTTGTTTTTAGAGGTATTTACCACTTTATAAAGAAGAGCTTACAGTGGTAAGCAACTTGCTGAAAACAGTAAGACCAGTAAGGAGTCTCTTGGCTCCCAAAGCTTAGGCTCTTAGTTCCTACGCTGTGCTACACCCTACTCCGTCTCTCTGAGCCTTGGCTTCTTCGTGTATAAGATGGTACCTACTCTGTAACTACACTGTAAGGCTGTCTCTAGATTTACAGGCAACATTTGCAATGTGTTTATCACAGTAAATGACATGGAGTAAGACAAAACGTGCAACTTAAGGAACTAATGAAGAGCGATCATATGAATATACATATGAATACATATAGATGAACGTTAATTGTATAAACCCCATCAACGCCATGAGATGTAAAACAGAAAATTAAAACATAAACAAATATAAATATAAACAACAATAACTCTTTAACAAGTCACCAACGCACGTTGTACTCTCTAGGGCAAATACCAAAACCAAGTTTTTACAGTATAATTAATGAGTGAATAGATGGAGAAATGTGATTATAAAATATTAAATCCACAAAATCATAGGAAAAGACAAAAATAATCACAGGGCAGGGCAAATAAAAAACAAATAGTGAGATGGTAGACTTAAACCTAAATTACAGTAATTTTAAGCATTGGACTGAATAGTCCAATTGACGTATAAAGATTGCCAGCGTTGAGCATGCTGCTTATCAGATACACCTTATACATGAGGAGAGCAACAGGTTGAAAGTAAAGGATAAAAAAAGTACTATACAAACCAAAAGTTACAAAGTAACACCTAAAAGTCATCCATTTCAAATTTAAGATGAAACCGTCTTCAATTTGTTTGCGACTATTAACATAGACTCACAATATGTGAAATAAAAGTGGACGTCTCTACAAAGAGAAATAAACAAATCCACAATCACGGTGGGAGAGTGATTAAGTCGGGGTTCTCCAGAGAAATAGAACAGGAAGGTTATCTTTACCCATTTAAAGCCCATTTTATGGAATCGCGGTGGATCGTGGGGCTGGCAAGCGCGAGCTGCAGAGGAGGCTGGGGGGCTGGCACTCGGGCAGGAGCTGAGGGAGTAACCTTCAGGCAGACTTTATTCTTCCAGGAAACCTCCATTTTTGCTCTGATGGCCTTCGATTAATTCGATGAGTTCCGGTCCCGTTCCTGAGGGTCACCCCCTGACACTAGGTCAGCAGTGGTAGCTGTTACCCAGGTCTACAGAACACCTTCACAGCAACACCGAGATTGCCGTTTAATTGAATAATGAGGTATTAGAGCCTGGCCAAGTTAACCCTGAAAACTAACCGTCATGCAGGCTTTAACGCAGTTCTGAATATGTTATATTTCAATTAAAAAAAAAAAAGTTAACGGAAGTAAACCATAGGGAGGATCGTTGCTGCCGGCTGGTTCCTTGGGAAGCCCACGCTGAGGCGGAGGTCTGCGGAAAGGATGCTCATCAGGGATTGTCCTTGCGACCCACAGCTGAGGGAACGAGAGGGAGGAGCAGGACGTGGGAAAGGGAGAAGCTTAGATGCAACGCGGTGTCAACAGTAACCTCGGCCAGTCCGTGGGGGAGATGGGATGTGCTGGGCTCTGCTGAACTGGGGCAATGCGGACTTAATCACAAGGTCAAATCCCAAAGTCGAATAGCTCCTATTCCGAGAAGAATGCTGGCTGGGGTCTCAGAGACTCCAGTGTGTCCCTGACTCTCATCTCTTGCGGTTTCCTGGGTTTGGAATGTGGACAACTTCCTTTTCCACTGAACATTTTAATGAACAATTTAATTCTTTCTGACCAGTATTTATTGAGGGTCATTATGTACCAGGCCCCGTTCTAGGCAAATGGGCATGACGGTGAGCAAAAGCTTTAAAAATTACAAACCATTTGGAAGCTCAGTGTTCCAGCACTTTCTGCAGAGATGCCGCTTTCCCCTCGTGTTAAGTAGGCAGTAGGCTCCCTCTTGGCCTCACCGTTTGTCTCAACCAATGAGCCTGTGGCCCAGGAAAGATGAGAGCGAGCCGGGGGCTAAGAGCCTTCCACAGCCCTTACTCTGTGCTCGTGATGGCACTAACCGTTTGTTCTGTGTGGTCATATTATCTTCTCTCCGGACTTTGAGTTTCTGGGGGGAAGATCTATCTGTATTTGATTCCCCACGGTTATCCATCGCGTTTGGCCGAAAAGCATGCAGAAGGTGCTGATTTTTCATTTGCCGAAGAGTAAGCAAATGGTTTGGTCTGGCACGATTTCCTGGTCATTTCTGAAAACCTGCAGCTTCCAAGCCGGGGAGAGTGGTGACTCCAGACCTCCAGGATGAGGGTGAAGTAGGTAACCCCTGTCACCTCGCTGCCTGCTCCGGGTTTGGGTGGCTCCTGGTGACAGCGGGCTTGTTGGCGTGCGCTCTGGCGCCCTCTAGACGAGAGTGCCTCAGAAACCTTCTGGCCTCATCGCTCTTTGCATTTTTGCTGGGAAAAAAAATGGACAAGCTAAACTCCGTCTTGGAATGCTTCAGGAAGTGGATGGGAGGCCCGCTCACTCTCCCACGGCAGCCCCCCCGCCCCAAACCCCTGACACCTGTCTTTGCCAGGTAATAAGACATGGTTCGCGGACACTGTGTGTGAAAGCAAGTGAGTAAATGAACTTTGGCGAAACGCAGCTCCACGTTCCTCTCATCTGGCCTTGGGCATTGTTTTGCTCTTTTATGAGTCTGAATGTAATGAGTCACAATTAAAATTTGAAATCTCTAAGCATATTTGCAGTCCAATTTCATCGGAGGCAATAAAAAATAAATAACACACAGCGACTTTATTACTCGTATTCTTCAGATTGGGGAGGCAGAGTAATGAAGCGGGTCTCTTCAGAGAATCTATATGACACGTAGGATCTGCAGGGAGCTGCAAGTCCTCAGAGCTCAAGTTCATTTGATCTGAGTGTGATCCGTCACACTCTATCAACGTGAGTCAGGACAAGTGTCCCAGGAAGAAGTCTCCCAGGGGTCCTCACTGTGTCCTTCTCTGGGGAGGAGTGAGCTGGTGTGTGAGCAAATGGCTCCTTGACCTGTTGCTGCATTTCTACCTCCACCTCTGAGCTCTGTTGTTGTTCATTTCATTTACTTGTGTGCCAAATGCCAAATGCATATGGGATGTCTGCCCGAGATCTAGTACCACGTTCCCTGTTGGTTCTTGGGAATCAAGAATCTACGGCAAGCATTATCGATACTGAAGACCACTTTTTCCACAGATGGTTTCCCCGTCTCAATTTCCACCCTCCTCCCATGCTTCCTCCCTCCGTCCTTCTGTAATCTCACCCAGTCCTCCCTTTCCTTGCTCCCTTCCACTCTCTTCTGCTCACATTTTAGTGAAAGCGTCATTCTGAGGGTGGACACCAAATGATCCGATACTCCTACTCACGGATCTTACGTACGACTGCACCAGCTGCTGGAAAAATGATTAGCCCTTGCCGAGTGATATGCAGGGTTTTTTTTTCTCGCTTATAAACACAGTGCTTACTATCGGCATCATTTTCTCCTTTCCATCACTCAAAGCCACATCAAGAGGACCAATCGATTCTGTCCTCAGAACACCTTTATGTCACCTTCCATCTTTCCTTTCTTGCCACTGTCCCTTGTCCAGGCTTTTGTTAGGACACACGCAGAGTTGTGGGTTGCACTGCGTCCACCAAAAAGATATGTTCAAATTCTGACCCTTGGTGCTTGCAGTTGGAACTTTATTTGGGAATAGAGTCTTTGTAACGAAGTTAACATGGTGGATGAGGGTGTGCCCTAACTCAATGACCGGTGTCTTTATCAGAACAGGGAAGTTTGGAGCCAGAGACACAAAGGGAGAAGGCCATGTGAGGATGAAGGCAGAGCTTGGGATGCTGTGTCTACAAGCCAAGAAATACCAGTGATGGCTGACACCCACCGTAAGCTAGGAGTGAGATACACAACACATTGTCCCTCAGAGCTTCTAGAAGGAATCAACACTGCAGACACCTTCATTTAAGACTTTAAGACTCTGGAATTATGAGAGAATATATTTCTGTTGTTTTCAGCCACCTGATTTGTGGTCATTTGTTATGGCAACCCTGGGAAACTAATAAATCCAGTCAGGGCAATAGCTCATAAAGAGTTCTCCTTGCCTCCAGACACCCCATCTGTCCTCTCCCGTCACCCATCACTGTGGCATCCTGCACATCGCTTCAGGGATGGGTCAAAGACGAGCAGAGAGAACTCAGTCATGGGAGGGGAGACAAGAATTTGATGAAGGAGATGCCGAGATTGGAAAGCAATGAAGATCGTTTAAACCGCTGATACTTACAGAAATCTTGGGGTGGTCACGGAACCTCCCTCAGATGTGGAGTGAGGAGCTTAAAGCACAGAGAGGTGACTGCTGCCATCTGGGTGACATGAAATCCTCTGTGCTGGTTGCTGCTACCTGAACTTACAGGCAGGAAGCCGAGGCTCTGAACCGGTCAAGTTCAGCCACAGAACTTGAACCTGAGACACTGCTCTATGGCACGTACTCTCCCTTCCCGTGTCCATCAGCGCACGGAGCTGTTTATTTTTCGTAGCTCTACTTTGCTGTTTCTTTGTCCGGATTTCTCTCTCTTTCCCTCTGTACCTGGCAAAACCTTCTCATACTTTAAAGTCCAGTTTAAATCTGATTTTATCTGTTATTATTTTTCTCAAGCATCTCAGTCAATATAGATCTGAATTAGCTGCACTGAATAAAACTTAGTGACATGCGCGTAATCCTATTTGGCACAATTGAGCAACTTCTCGAGTTCTCTCTTCAATTATTTTCTTGGTCCCTTTGCATTTTTTTCTTCTTTGTCATTTTTTTCAGGACTGTTGTAAGCAGCTTGGGCAGGGTCTATAATTTATACTTCCTTGTATGTCTAGCAGGTCTCTAAACAGTGCTTTGAGCAAAGGAGATGCTCAATAAACTCAAATGTCTTGGCTCGCAGTACAATGACATGCTCTGGATTTATAAACTCTGGGACATCGAATGAATCCCTAAATGTCCCCAGTCTCAGTTCCCTTTGACGCGAGGAGTTTGACTTGATGCTTCAGGATCCTCCAGTCCTCTTACACTGCACCCCCGGCTAAGAGCCAGGCCAGGAGGGTGGGATGTGGACTCCGCTGGCCCAGCCCCCGGGCACGTGGGGCCTCGGCAAGCTTTACCTGCACCTGACTCACCAGAGAGTTGGGACGCAGTCATGACCTTGGTGTCGGGAGGAAGCGAAGGCCAGGTGTGATGCCAGCAGCATCTGTGTGGCTCAGGTGTCTGCCTGACTCTCTGTCTAGGATGCGTGTTGGGAGATGCCAGAACTCAACAGGACGGAGCTGTCTCCCCACATGTGCCCAGAAAGGCTCTGGCGACGTGTTCACACAGGAGCTGTCGTCCTCGGGTTCTGGAAATGCTATTCTGAATAATAACAGCAATAAGGGTAACCTGTCCTTGTTCACAGCGCCTTCTTGGAAGACAGGCGACATAGGTTGCGATGGGTTTGTTTGTGTATGTGCGTGTGTGTGTGTGCGTGCGTGTGTGTGTGTGTGTGTGTGTGTGTTGAGGTGCTGGAATGGAAACTTAGAAGGGAAATTCGAAGCTCTGTCTTACCTGGTCTTGTTGAAGCGACACCACCCTCGGGCGAGTAACCTTGTGAATGAATGCCTTTCTCAGAGTAGGTTCATAAAACCCCAAGCTCTGCAAATGAGAGATGGGGAAACCGAATTTTTATGAATTAGCAGGGAGATTGTTAAAGGGTTAAAGGATATTTACATAGGTCTGGGTGCCGACGCCTCGTGATGGTCTAGGAAGTGAGAACATTCTCTTTATGAACTACGTTAAAACCCCACAATTGATCGTACTCTCCAGAGAGACCCATCTAGACGTGGGGAGGAAAGGATTCTCAGTTTGGGCTGTAGTTTAGCAATATCTGGTAGTATCTGCATAATATTCCAGCCGGAGCAAGTTGTAGGGAGAAGAGAGGGTTTATGGCAATCATGCATAACTCTATGTATAATATTATGGAAAGTAGGCAACGTGAGAGAGTTAATTTCTTTTTATGGGGGACCAATTGTATTTTATGCTCGCTTTGCTGAAAGCCATTCTTTCTTCTCCTCCTAAGATGTGAGTGTAGACACACTCGTCACGTGTTCTCTTAGCAGAAGAATTCAAACTGTATGTCTTTGTTTCAGAGGCAAGTGCTGTCAACATTACTATTTCAGAATAACTTTTATAATAGTTATAGGTGTGATCACTTCTTTGTAAATATCTTAAAAGGGGATGGCGAAGGGATATTTGGAGACTTGACTTGTATATTTTTAACTTTAATTACAAGTTATATTCAGGATCCAAAGGTAATGTCTGAGATATTCAACTTGAGGCCACATTATTCTGGGGCAGTTCTAACCTAGGGTTGATATTAAGCAACCCCGCTTCTGGGAGACACTGGGCAGTGTCTGGGGACATTTTTGATTGTCACGACTGGAGGAGGTCCTACTGACCTATTGGGGGTAAAGGCCAGGAGTTCTGCTAAACACTCTATTTCGCATAAGACAGTTCCCCACACCAAAACAATAGTCCGGCCCTAAACGTCAGACATGCTGAAATTTAGAAACCCGGCCCCAAGGAAAAAGAAATGATATTTTTTCCTTGGTGATAACCCACAGTTAGCCTTTGAGCCCCATTTGTTCAGAACATCATAACCTGAAAGTTAATTTCAGAAGAATTTCACATGCTTGTTAGTGCAGAAGAGAATGATTGTGCCCAGGATAGGTGGGTATTGTCACGATAGCATTTCCAGGTAGCGTAGTTGACACTTTGTATTCCATTGTCTGAAATACTCTCCTCTCGATCTGCCTTTCAAACATCTTGTAGGGACTAGGTGGCCAGGTTTTACTCTGAAGGATACCATCACCTGGAAGCAAGAAAAAAGAGAAAGAAAAGAAGTTATGTTTTCATTTTAAACATTTCCAAAACTCGACAGGGTTCACATTGGATAACATTGATTATCTCAAGAGCTGAAAAGATAATGCAAATGTTGAAAACACAGCTATCAACTGTTACAGCATCTGGGGACCATAGCTGGCTACTTAATGTGATTTTCCAGGATAATTCTATTGTACTTCAGCATGATAAGCTAGATGGACCTTAGTGAATCTCACGCCTGCTTCTCCTCTGGCTCCGCCCTCCTCTAGGATGAAGCCCTAAAGTCTCTAAGAGAGACTTTACAGAATAGTAAAATAAATCCAATGTCATGCCCATAGTTGGCAGCATTTGATGGCTATGCCATTGGAAATGATATTCTGAGACTCTCTCTGTCGTTTCTTTAAGCCCCTCTCATACCAGGCAGGGAAACTGGGCGATGAAGGGTGATTAAAAGAAAAAATCAGGTGACAATTGAGTCCATGGTCTCTTGGAGTGATGCGCACCTTAAGAAAAACAATCCTTCATCTGCAGGACACGTTCCAGGCTTAGCGATAAGCTCCGTTTCCTAACAGTATGAGGTTAATGAACCTCCTTAGTTTTGGCAGGAAGAGCAAGCTGAAAGTAGAAAAATCTCTCTGAGCGAGCCCAGTTCAGAGGCTTTAATTGCTTATGTGACAGTGAAGAAAAAAGCCCCCTCCTTGCAAAGCAGAAGGATGCAGGGCTCCATCCCTGAATTTGGCAGCTCTTCCTCAATTATATAAATAAGAAGGAAATTAAAATTTGATGGATTAAGTAAGGGGGTGAATTGGCACTTATTTCCTAACTAGAAATTACCATGTTTTGCTCTTTTGAATTGATCATTGTCGGCACCGTAGTTTATTCACTTTTGTAATGAGGTCCTTCTTTTTAATTAAAATTGAGATGTTTTACATTTCTTGTCTTCCCTTAAGAAAATCTTTCAGGTGTTTAGGCTCCTGCTATTGGAAAGCTTTAATTACCTAGTGGAGTAGCAGAGCGGCAAGAGCTGAAGGGGAACTTGCCTCCTCATTCTCCATCAACAAAACCGCACTGAGAGCTCAGGCAGGTGGGCGAATTTGTCAACCTGCCAAACATTATGTCCACGAGCAGCCAGGAAGCATGCCTGGGGGACCACACGTGTGGGCTTGTTTCCAATTATTTTACCTGAGCTGCCTAATTTCAGAACCCGGTCAGATCATCCCCAAACTTCTCGTGTTGTCCTAAAAAATGTGCATAGAAATCATCATGAAAATCAAGCCACGATAGACATCCAGGCCTGCACCTGTATCCTGCACCAATGGGAATTTCACTTATATTAACATAAGGCACTGGACCAGTCAGGGAACTCCAGAGAAACAGAACAAATAGGAGATGATAGATAGATAGGTAGATGATAGATAGACAGATAGGTAGGTAGATAGATAGATAGATAGATAGATAGATAGATAGATAGATAGATGATAGATAGATAGATAGATAGATAGTATTTTAACATTTTTATTTTTAAAATTTTTAAAGAGGTTATATTAAGGAATTGGTTCATGCAATGTGGGGGCCAGCATGTCCAAAGTCTGTAGGTCAGGTTGGTGGGCTGGAGACTTGGGCAGGAGTTAATGCTGCGATCTTGAGGCAGAGTGCTTTCTTCTTCAGGGAAGCTCAGGTTTTGCTCTTAAGTCCTTCAACTGATTGGAGAAGGCCCATCCATATTATCTAGAGTAATCTTCTTAAAGTCAAGTGATCGTGGATGTAAGCTACATCTGAAAAGTACCTTCATAGTAACACTTAGGTTAGTATTTGATTAAGTAACTGTAAATACAGTTTTGCCAAGTCGACACATTAAACCAACCGTCCCAGGTGTCAAGCTCAAGCGTTTGTTTGGACTGTGGGCAGTGGGTAACGCCTACTTCACTGAGTGACACCCAGAAGGGTTCAAGGTCCTGAGCGTCCCTGCCAACCCCATTCTCATCTCAACTCTCCTTCTGTTTTAAGGGTCTGGCACGCTTGCTCTGGCTCTGTTCTGCTCTACCTTCTTCTTATCCTTCTGGGTCAGAAGTAAAGTGGCAAGTATATTGACTTTGAGGATAGACTTCACCATCACCTGAGTGCCTACAGCACTCAAAGCATATGCCCCACAATTTTTCATTTGATTCCCATTTTTATGATGTGGTTTATATGGTATAACTTGCCTCTCCATTTGGACTATAGATTCCTATAAGTAAAGAATATTTCTTTTTTTTTGTATGTATAATTCATAATCAGGATTCATGAAGGTAGATACTCAGAAAATATGTTCAAAACTTTAGAAGAGTACGAGATGAATAAACTGGTAAAAATATTCATTCATTCTTTAATGATTCGAAATCACTCATTCATTCTAAATGATTAACTTGTTCATTCACCTATTTTTAGTCTGTCTATACAGCCATCCATCCATCATCCATCCATCCATTCATCCATCATCCATCCATCCATCCATCCATCCATCATTCCATCCAACCATTCACTTATTCTTTCGTGAGTCATATGACCTAAGTTAAGAGATGTGGAAGTTAAATGACTTATGGAAGATAAGATGATGTTTTATTGGCAAGTTTACACCTATCTCTTACTTTTTAGCCCTATTCTTCTTTACATCTCATCTGCTTAGGTGCTTTAGAGGAGGAATTCTTATGCTTTAAGCTCAGCGTAGTCGCTAAGATTTGTCAAATAAAAATCCATGATTCCTGAAAACATGTCTCACTTTCTTTACTTTCAGTATGGATATCAGCTTGAATTTCCTGCAACTAAATTTGAGTGGTGATCACAAACAAATGATAATAGCTCAGGGACCGAACATTTGCAATCAAAGTTTGTGAAATAATCGGAACAACTAATCAAATAATTTGGTGACGACAGGAGACTTTTCTTAAATTACCCACATAATTTTAGAAAGACTGGTTTCAATTATTTAACTAAACTAACCAGCAATACCTTTTATTTCCAACATTGTTTTATCAGTTGAGATCAGGCTTAATAGCTCTCAAGAAAACCTAGAAAATTTAGGCAACATGTATTTTGAAACCATGAACACATGTTTATTTGTTTATATTCAAAAGGACACAGTTTAAGCAGAAGGGTGTATTTTGTATGTTATCCATTTAATTAACACGTACACCAACCCCGTCACTGTCTTCAGTAAATATCTTTCTGACAAAATCAGAAGATGGTAAAGAAGAAAAGGGGGTAAAGACGGGAAAGTTTCGGTGGGTACATCTGGGCTGTGCTTAGGAAAAGTGGACTGGGGCCCCCAGGGCTAATTTTAGCAGAAGCCACTGCTGCCTAAAGCCCATGCCCTTCTGCGGGGGCCTCTGAACAAAGATATAAATAGAGCAACTAATAGTGCTTTTGGCAAATGTGATCTTTCAGAATTCTTCACCTGCCCATGGTAAACCTTCAGAGAACGTCCTGCTGTTCATACTTGTGGCAACTTGCCAAGAAGAAATTCCACAGAGAAAACCATTTATTTCTTGAAATCGATTGGATGGGGAGTGGCGAGGGTAGTTCAAAGTTGCAGCAGGAGTTTAGATCTGCCTTGCACAGAGAGAGTCTCCGCCCCTTATCTGCCAGCCGTGGAGCCTGGCTAAGGCTCCACATCTCCACCTATGAAATGAGATGATAACAGTCCTTACTTGGTGGGGTGGTTATGGAGACTCAATGAGCCTCTGCTGAAGTGCTCAGTGCAGAGCAAACAAGAGAAATGTAAGTTGTTCTCACGGGAGGGATAGAGATGTGCAATGGATGGAAATGGCACATAATGTCACATGATATTCGCGTGATCTCAATGGATGGGAATATCACACTGAAGTTGCCATCATATCAATGACAATTATATTTTCACAGCCTTTCTTTTTCACTTACAACAACTTCAGATATTTAGCTGAAACTCTCAGCTAAATATCTATTTCTTACAAAGTGGATTAACTGAAACACTCTTCAATAAAGATGTCTATTTTGTTTTCTTGTCTTAAAATCAAGTAGAGAATTCTATTGGTCTTATATAGTTAAGTTGGTCTATAAAACACTTATATACTTTTATTGTTATTTCAACTGTCTTCTCCGCCACTACTCTATTCATTGATTTTGCCTAGGCCTGCTTCAAAGATTTATAAAATATATAAAAGTATATTTATTACTAGATATCTATCAAGATCAGGAGAGGATTTAAAACCACTTACTCCATATCCTTTCATCCTGATTTAAAACAACTTACCCCACTACCCTTCATCCTTGTGGTATGAATATTGAATAAATGAATTTGGAAAATGAGTATTTATATTGTCAGAACGTTTGTGTTCACAGTTTCATGCAATACCCACCTGCTTTTGCTGTTTATCTTGTCTCATGTGATGTTTCTGATGTAATCTGCGCCTTATCGAAACCACTTGCCGAATGTGTAATTTTCATCACACTGTACTCCGATATGATTCGAAATGAAAAAATCATTTTGTCAATGTATATTGACCCTAAGCTTGTATCCGGTTGGCGTAATAAAGTTCTTCAAGTAGAAAACAGCTTAAGGAACACAGAGCTATTCTCTTATGTCATGGACAAGATACAAAAGACAACCTGAGATTAATGCAAGAAGAAAAATAAAAATACGACAGAGATCAAGAAAACTGAAAGTTAGATTATTAAAAAGATGAGTAAATTGGACAAATCTTGCGTGAAGTCCCAGAAAAAAAATAGAGACAACATAAACATGAAGAGTGAAAGAGGATATATGGCTACAGGATATAGTAAATATTTCTAACGTCACAAGGGGACACACTACCAGTAAATTTGAGTCTTAGATTAGACAATTTTCTAGCAATTATAATTTAACAAAGTTGACTCGAGAAGACATAGTAACTCTGAATCAACCAAATAAAAGCAAAATTGGTTAGTATTCCCAGAGTAATAATCAACTGTGTCACCCCTGGACACAATTCTTTTGAGTTTCAGATGACAAGAATCAATTGTATTACAGTCAAATTTTTCTAATGTATGAGTTATAAAACAGCTCAAAGACAGTGAAAGGCCAAGAGAGCCCAGACAGGTCTACTGGACAGGACACTCAGTCATCTTATTGTCCATTTCAATGTCTTCCACAACCTTTCTTGACTGTCTAAGCTATATTTTGATGTTGACTTTCTTTAATAATGGCCTTTATTCTTTGATGCTTTGGATTGCTTATCTTGATAAAGAATTTTAATTTTCTTATTTTTTTTTGCATAAGAAATCAGTGGGGCAGGTATGATGGTTTCAGGTCAGTGTGTGGGACGCCAGATCACACCCTGGTGACTTGCCACCCTTTTATGTCCACTCCTAGCAAAATGCTCGTGAAGAGCTGGATGGAGAGGCCCTCTGCTAAATAAACCATCTTCTTTTCCGAAAATGTATGTTTTCAAAGGAACATTTAAACAAAATATAACATTTTTTTTCAAATAAATCTTTATGGCCTTTCTCCCAGCCCATCTCACTCCCAAATTATGTCCTTGTCATTGCTGAAGCATACCTCAAATGTCCACGTGTGGGAACATTCCCTGTGGGTTCCAGTTACATATGTAGGAGTCTCCTTTTTATGAAGTGCAAACATTCCTTGATTGCCATTGCAATGTCTTCCGCTGCGCTATCTGCCAAATGTTTCCTAAGGACAAGTGGCCGAGATCAGAGCTCTGAGGTTGCAGGATTTAGCGCTTGACCAGCAGGTGACAGGAAGGGTGGTCAGGTCCCCCCACTGAAGAAGGGCACTTCAGAGAGCCAACAGCATTATCCGAGGACATGGGGACTTAGGCATTAGAGACAGCTCACAAGAAAACGAAAACCCGGAAAAGAGATGCGAAGGTGCCAGGGACAAACTTCGTCTCTGGGTCTGTTCCCAGCCTGGTTCATGATTGACAGAGTGATCCAGTTTGCTATTTCTAATGCCTGGACTCACCTAGCCTGTTTGTTTAGATACAAGGCATTATTAGCTTTCTGGACCATTGACCTTATATAGAGCAGGCAGCATTTGCTGCCTGCCAGCTCTGGATCTTTCCAGTAAGCTGTGGGCATCAAAGAATTAGCCTCTTGTAACAAAATCAGCCCTTTAAACCACTCAGAAGACCAACGGTAGGGATCACTACCCAGATTAATTTGCTACCAAAGAAAGAGTCAGATGCCAAGATAAACAAAAGAGATGAGCCAGCTGGTAGGGTTTGACAAAAAAAAAAAAAAAAAAAAAGAAAGCAAGCCTCTCATTTTCCTTTTGTTCTGGTATTTTCAATTGAATTAAGATGGTTCATTTTTTTTTCTAAGCCGATATGTGCTAAATTTTTAACGATTCGAACGTGCTCATTCTCTTTCTGCCAGAGGGTGATTCTCTGCACAGCCAGTCCCTCTCGATATGACACGATGGTGTCGCCCAGCTACCAAGGCGGTCTCCCGGGGCCACTGTCGCCCTGGGTTATACTCTTGGTCCAGAGGGGCAGTAAATAGGACTGGCTTCATAATTCGAGGGCCCTTGTTGAGGCTCCATTTCACAGATGAGGAAAACGAAACACAGAGAGGTTCGTTTACCAGCAGGTCTGCAGCAGAAGGTGCAGAAGTCAAATTCGACCCCCTAGAATCTGATTCTAAAGCGCCTCCCAGCTCCATAGTATTGCTTTATATACTCTTGCTAGAAAATCTTTAACACATGAAGGTTTGTGTCCTTTTAAGCTTGTATAGGAATATGACCATTTTAAGATGTAGGCTTTATTTTTATTCGGGTCTGGCGAATGCAACAGAGCTGGAGATGACTGCCATTGAAAAGACAGATGGTTACAGTTAGCAAGAGATGGGGGCACGTCACTTCGCATAGCCCACGTGGGGAAGCACCGGGGTCAGGAGGCAGGTAGAGAGCGGGGAGGACCATGTGGGCAGCAACCCACTCATCAGAGCTGCAACCTCACATCTCAAAGATATAGACTTGTGAATAAATAACACTGGAAACAGAGAGCAAATGTGACACTTTAGTGATTGCAAGTAATCATGATGATGCTTCTTGGTAATTAGGCAGAGATGATAAGCAATTAAAAAAAGTTTCACATGCATATTACTTTTGATTTTCTCTCCTTTGTTAGTTTCCTGATATCAATAAGCAGAATTAGCATCAATGATACCTCACAGGCTTGGGCACCTTGGGTCCATGTCAGGAGTCTCATTGTTCTGGTGCCCATCCCAGGCCACTGGCCATTGGGTAACTAGTCCTTGGTCTGTACTTCTGCTGCCATCTTATGCCCACTGGGAATCCAGGAGTCCTGGGGGCTGAGGACTTAAGGCATGTCTGGGCTCAATGAGAAGGAGTCCAGTGTTCTCAGAAGGGGTGCTGAAGGCTGGCATCGAGAAGTGGAAGGGGGAGAGGCAGGTGTGGTAGATGGACTCACCAACCAGCCAGCTCAGGTCCACAGCTGCAGGAGGCCTGAAAAGCGAGGGCCAGCCTTTGTAAATCCAGAGAGTCTCCGGTGAGTCTGCATCAGCCTCTTTGGGGCTCTGTCTTTCTTAATGGGCAGGAAAATGTCAGACAGAAAATGGAGATGAACAGATTTTCTCCCCAGGGCACCGCAGGCCATGTGAGGTTCCACATCAGCATCTCACTTAGTCTTTATATAGCCCAGCAAAGGCTTCCAAAAGCTCAGGTGCAAACACATCACATCTCCTTCATTTTCTTTTCCAAATGAGAATGGATTCAGCCTTCAAGGGTCATCCTGTCTGAAAGTCCAATAAATCCCCCTTGAGATTCTCTCCTTCTCTAATGTCTAGGAACCTGGAGGGTTGATGTGATCCAAATAGGCCAGGTTTAATCAAACTCCACACACAGAGCTGAGCTTGGGTTAGTGCTCACGGCCACAGGGCCCAGGCAGAGCCTTGACCCATACACCTGAAGGGCTGCTGGGCAGTGACCAAGGTCGACTCTTTCAAGGGTGAACAATGCCATTCAGAGCTCAGTTCAGATAACAAAACACCACGATCTGACTCCGAGAGTCTCAGCTTTTAGTGCTCAGCTCATTGGGATAATAAGTCTCCCCCTCACCCCTCTTCCTAAAGTGTACCCCCTGAACCCAGGCTGTCACATCTCAACAGTCCGATTAGACTCCTTTCCCCAGAACGAGGAGCAGCCACCTGCTCAGCTCCAGGCAGCTCCGCCCCTCTCTTAATCTCTTTCAGCATCTCAGAGTTGCCCCACTCTCTTAGAAAAGGCAAGGTGACATTCCAGTATCCGTCTTGCTAGGACAGAGAAAGAAAGAAAAAAAACAAAAAGAACATTTACTCTTCCCCCGAGAGGTCATTCCACTCCGTGACCTCCATTCTGAAGGGTGCTGTCATTTTTCTCTCTTCTCTGCCTTCTATTCCCAGCACAAATATCCTTAAAAAGAACTTTAGGGCCAAGGTCAAAATCATTTTGTTTCATGGACACATCTGATATCTTGGCTGTCTGCTCACTGATGCTTAAATCCATGTGTAAGTGGAGATAACGTCTTTTTCTTTTTCCAGTCTTTACTTTATGATTACAGCTTTATGGCAGATAGCAGAAGTAACACGTTTCGCTCCTAATTCTTAGATTCATTCTGCAGCTCTCTCTCAGCCAGAAACTGTGATGATCTTGATCAGAGGTTGGCAATCTACGGTCCATGGGTCAAATTTGGCCAGCCACATGTTTTGTATGATCCACGAGTGCCCATTAAAGTTTTACTGGCACCCCGCCATGCTCAATCATTTAGGTAATTTTTCTGGCTGTATTCATGCTACAACAGTAGAGCTGAGTCTTTGCAACAGAGAATAAATTGCTCACCAAGTTTAAAATGATTACTATTTGGCCCTTTACAGAAAACATCTGCTAACCCCTTGTCTAGATGAAGAGAGGTTCAGCTTCCGGCTCCAGTGCCTGCCCGTGGGGTGTTGTGAGCCAGTTACTTAACTTCTTTGCACCTCAGTTGCACATCTGTAAACTGGGCATAGTCATACCGACCTCAGGGCTGTGTGAAAAAGAATAATCAATGAGTGCAGAGTGCTCCCCAGTATCTTGTGCCTGGAAAGTGTCCCATTTTGTAGCCGTCGATATATGAGTGATGTGTTGAGGACGATCTCAGGGAAAAAAGATGACTTCAGATAAACTTCATGACCGTCTCAGTTCTTACAAGTGCCTGGTTACATCATGTCTCTGCCCAGACAGAATCTGTGCTCTGAGGTTTTCTCTGTCCAGCTTGTGTCTGTACATGTATCTTGCATGTATAGATGACGAAACAATGCGAAATGATGTATTTCTGAGCATCTGAGTGGATCGTGGATAATATCCCAAGCACAATGTTTGACACCTGCTTTGGCAATGTCAGGAAGGGTGGCATGAGGCATGGGGGCAAGAAGAAACATTCGGGACGCAGTCAGGAGCTAAGTTAAAAGAAGCAGCTAAAATGCAGCTTTCAGATGAGCTCAGTGCAGTCTGCATCCTCCTTGCCATGGGCTAGATCCAGTTTTCTTAACTGAGGGAGTAGAATAATAGTCCTCGTAAACCAAAGTGCTGTAGCTTAGGATAATCACATGCCTCACTTCATTTTAAGGCCTGTAGAGTGCTTCACATGGTAAAAAAAAGAAACAACATTGCTATTTATAAAATCTTTTATTTGAAGCATCAACCTGCAAAAGAATTGACAAAAAGAAATGGAAGTTTCTTTATGTTCTTGCCAGGTGACAGCAGTGCTGGAAGAACGGGGTGTCTTAGCTCTCACCCTGGGGGCGATAGATGCTTCTCGTGGCTTCATAGGGAGGTGATATGGTGCTGTGGTCATGCCCACTGAGGGGCCAGAGGATCTGAGCTCTGGCATTGGCTTCGCCACATTCCCTGAGCTATTGAATAAACCTCTTTAAGACCCATAATCCTGTGATGGTTCGTGTGTCCACTTGGAAGGCATTTTTTGATAAGATTAACAATTAAATTGGTGAATTTTGGGTAAAGCAGATTGCACTCCATAATGTGGGTGGGCCTCATCCAGTCAGTTGAAGAGCTGAATAGAACAAAAAGACTGGCTTACGTAAGCAAGAAGGACTTCTCTAGTAGATGGCTTTCAGACTTAGCATTTCGACCAAGTCTTCCAGGACTGCACACTACAGTTTTGAAGTCACCGGCCTCCATAACTGCATGAGGCAATTCCTTATAATAAATTAATCTCTCTGTCTCTGTCGCTGTCTCTGTCTGTCTCTCTCTCTCTCCCTCTCTCTCTCCCTCTCTTTATATATATGATATGTAATAGGATATATATTCTCTTCTTTCTATTTCTTTGGAGAACTCTAATACAATTCTATTCATAAGATAAGACTTTAATAAAGTCCCTGTTAACTGTGAAATAAAAGGCTACTATGGACTTCCAGTGTGAGTCATTGACTATGTGAGTGTAAATGCTTTGTCCCAGATTAATGACTTCATCTGGTTTCCTTGCACAAGCAAATATCTTCTCATCACTTGAGTAACTGAGAGCATAGGAGCTGGAGCCAGACTCCCTAGGTTCAACTCCTAGCTTGGCCACTTGGTAGTTTTGTGATCATGAGCAAATGATGTAACTACTCTAGGCTTTGGTTTTCTCATCTGATGGAGATAATGAAAGTGGAGATAATAAAAATACCTATCTTATAGAATTATTGTGAGAATTGATGAGTTAATACAAGTAAAATGTTTATCAAAGTTTCTGGCACTCAGCAAGTGGGTGTGTCAGTTAGGCTACACCTGATTATACTGCCACAATGAATACGTCACTTTTGCCCTTATCGGCTGGAGATAAATAGTTGAGTGGAGCCTTAAAGAAACCAGGAAAAAATCAGCGATGTGCCTGGAAGTAGGGGGTGTGTGGGCAGAATAGAATACTCAGAGAACCAAATTGATACCTTCCACAGTTATTATTATTGATATTATGCATTTATATGTGTTCATGTATATACATATTTAATTAATATTGTGTACGATATGGTATACTTCACTTTGCTTCTTTGCTCAGGGCAAAAGACTTCTTTCGACACTGGGTCGATGCTTTCTGCAGGGAGCAGTTCTTCATTTGGCTTAGCAGAGATAGCCTGGTACTGTCCTCCAATAGTACGGCCCTGAGCTATGAGATCATCAGTATCCGGGCAGCTAGAAACAGCTTAGCATCTTGGGCCGATATCAAGAAGCTTTCATATGGAAGCAATTATACCCTTGGCGATGGTGGGGAATTGTTAAAATGCAAATGTACCATTATTTACTAGCTCTTGGAGGTCATGGCTCTTATATTTCATTCTGAATTTGCTCCATGCCTTTCAAAACTCCCTTGCTAATTTTGGCTCCTAAGAAATAATTCCACCAAGGCAGAACACTGGCAGTCAAATA
Source organism: Pteropus medius (assembly GCF_902729225.1). NCBI lineage: Eukaryota > Metazoa > Chordata > Mammalia > Chiroptera > Pteropodidae > Pteropus > Pteropus medius. The sequence continues at coordinate 34,982,839 of NW_024355205.1, forward strand.
AGTTTCATTGGCCTTTAGATCATTTTATTTCTTAACTTGTAATTTTCCATTGCTCTCTGTTCTCCTTTGACTTTCCATTCCCCATTCTATTACACGTGCAGTGCAAGCGTTGATCTTGACACATGATGGACATTCCTTGTCAAGGCTGATCCACTGGGCGGGCTTCTCCCAGAGAAGTGTGGGCTGTGTCTACCATTTTAAGAATGTGATATAGGGATGTACTTTGGGTATCACAAATTACTTTCAAAAACCTATTCACAGAGAAAATGCTTCTCAGAAACACTTAAAATGGATTTTATTTATTTTCAGTTGAATCCCCATTGAGTTTACGTATACTTAGATAAGTGGCTTGTGTCCTCAATAAACTTGCAACTGGAGAATTTTCTTTTTGACCCTCCCAGTCTTATCGGTCTGACCAGTATGGGGAAGAATATCCTGAAGAAATCAGCTGACTGTGTTTCTTAAGCTCGATGTCTCTAAAAAGAGATGCAAAGAAATCCAATTATGCATCCAATCACTTCTTATAAAGTGCCTACTATGAGCGGGTGCCTAAGCGCTGTGGTCGGGTAGTGAACTAGCTGACCAGGCCCTCTTGGAGTGAACGTTCTGGTGGAGGACACATATAATCCCAAAGAAATTAGATAAATGGACAGTAACATTTCAGGTAGTGATGTATATTATGGAGAAAAATGAACAGGGTGAAACAGCAGGAAAGGAATGTGAGAGGAGCTATTTTAGATGGCGTGGTCTGGAAAGGCTTGCCTGCGGAGGAGAGTCTTGAGGTAAGCTTAAAGGATGGCTTCCGTATTTCTGTCAAGACTTCATAGACACTTGCCATTACAATGACCGTATTCTCTGGTGGATCTTCACCGATATGGTATAGAATTCTTTGATTCTGTTTCCTATCATTCCGGGAACCCCCGAAGAGGCTGATGCCCCCGATTCATCAGCACATTTGTATGAAAGTGTCACTCCGTGTGTTAGTGAGCAAGCAGTGACTTTTGAGAAAGGATGGTTGCCCAGCCCATGGAAGAGCTCAAGAAGACGTCGATCGATTCATTTCTTGTTTTCTGTAAAAAAGTGGAGAATGACTTCTCCACCCAGTGGCATTTTGTGCTGCAAAACAATCATAATTTTCTAGGCTACTTGGAGGATGGGATTTTCTAGGCAAAATATACTGAGCTGTACACCAGACACTTATTCCAAATGACCTCACGCCGCTGCCCGCTGGGTTCTAGAAATGTTTTAATGTTGCGATTTCATCCCATAGCCAGTGATTTAGAAAAAAACAGAGTTTTGAGTTTGGATTCTATCTAACAAATCTGCTAGTGGTTGTGGTGAGTTTTGTTGATTAATTGCTGTTGATAATTTGTCTCGTTTTCCATACTGATTCTTCTGCGGTTGAAGAGTGTGTCTGGAATTTGGTTTGGCAGTGGGTCAGCTGGTGAGACCGCCTCCAAATTGCGGTTTGTAGTCAGCTTGCCCCGCACAGCCTCGTTCTGCGTATGGGATGAACTTTGCCTCCTCTAAGTACTCGTTAGGCCTGGGGCTCTCTCCAAATATGACCGAATAAAAGACCGGCCTTCCGTGCATAGGTTTTCCTGCTCTGAAGTACATAACGGAAAACATCTCTTGTTGCCTCATTTCAAGGAGACTCGAGGTTGCTTCTGGCCTCCTTTGGAGCCAAGGCATGGCTTTCCAAGCGGGCCCATCTGTATTGACTGCAGAGTCATGCCTGGTGCTGCTGAACTCATGCCGTGTGCAATTTCTCCATAGCTCCATGTGGCAGGGCCCCGTGTCCTGTGGTCACTCCTGGGGACTCTTGGACAGGTGGTGCCTACTTGCTCTCAGCCTATGTGGCCTCTAGCCATCTTGGAGTGGACAGACTCGATCAATTTTCCTTGGTATCTTCCAAAGCAGAGCTTACTTAGCACGGGTGCCACGATGTCCTCAGCCTCAGATAGGCGTCTCATCAAAATGTAGTGATACCGGCTCACTTTCCAGCATTTTTCCTCTGAAAATAAATTCACGCATGAAGGTAGATGACTCTAGAACCAACCCCAGGGTTTACATGGCCTATTTGGCATTTGGACTTGGTTCTTGGTATTGAAGCCTCTCCAGCTACTTATTCTCCAGTTTCAACACTATGGAGTGAAATGTCTTGGTCTTGGCCCCTCCCATCTGGATGGGTCGATGACGCCTCCGATCAGATTCCCAGTGGGCTCTAATGCGAAGCAACGTTTGAAGTCCAGCAACATTCAAGTCCATCTGAGACCTCGGCCCTCGCATGTAGGCTGGGCGTACATTGCAGTGTGAGAGTCGGTTTCCTGTAGACACAGACTGTGAGGGGCGCCTAGGCTCTGAGGACTAACGCACTGTGTGCAACCAGCAGCGTGAGAAGGAAAAAAATAAGGAAAATATCCCTGTGGGTGGATTCTATTTTTTCTAGAAAGAAGAGAAAACAAACTTGATGGTCAAGCTGATAGGTACGAAAAACAAAATCCTGCCAGAGTATTTTTCCAGAAGGAAACTGAGTCCAGGGGGTTCTCTATGCGTGGGTTCTCTGGTGCTGTCTGTAGCCCCTTTCAGGAAGGGGGTGACTCAAGCTTCAGGAGCCTTTGGGAGATATGTGGGGGGGTGGGTGGGTGGAGGATACCCTGTATCCTGTGCCGACTTGGAAAAGAGGCACCTGCAGAGGCTCCTCTCCCTTCCTGGTGAGGCGCTGATGGCAGCGGGCCCTCCCCTTCCCTCCCGGGAATTCCCTGGCCACCCCCTTCTCTAGTGGCTCTTACGACACACTGTGAATGCAGGGGATTTTAGAGTCAGGCCGGCCTTGCTGTGAGTCCTGGCCTTGCCAATTACCAGCAGAGGGACCTTAGACAAGTGACCTCACTGCACGTCAACCGCCCAACAGCAGAATGGGGTACTCACAGTACCTCTCTTGCTGATTATTAAAGACCCAATGACCATTAAGACTCATTGGCAATCCATGGGAAATGCTTATCACACAGTATGTCTGAAAGTCAGTGAGGTTTCTTCCACTCCCAATCTCAGTCCTCAGTCCCCAGGGGTCTCATAAGCAACCGAGGGTACAACTTGAAAACCTAAATTCAAGGGACAGAGTCAACTGGATCTGCTGCTGACACTTTTTGCCTCCTGGATGAGGAAAGGTCCTCTCAGCCACTAGGGGGCGCCCATGACATGGAAAAGAAAGGGTTGAATTTAGAAGGACCAGTCCCTTGCTTTGCGGTGATTATCATTTAACTCATTTATTTTCTGGGAGCAAAGTTCGGGAAAGGTTGATGCAGAAAAGTGCCAACTCTTTCTGCTGGGGAAGGTGGTTTCATTTTCACACCTTTCGGAGAAAGTTTGCTTAGACCCTCCTGTGTGACTCACTAGTTATTGTGGATGCACCTCTGCCCCCCACCCGCTTTTTAAAATTCAACCCCTTTTACCTTCAGTCTCTTTTTTTTTCTACACTTATAGTCCAATTAAAATAGATAATATTCTTAATATGTGAACGAAAGAAGGGGCTTTACCTCAAAACGTCTCAGACTTTTTGAGCCAACCCCCAGTTCATGACCTATCTTTCAACCTGAAACCACTACTTATTCTCCAGTTTCATAGCCCTTGAAATCTGTCTCACAGGTGGACACAGTTAGTGTCATCTTCCTGAGCTACCTAGGAAACCATAGGGCTTTTTCCTATAAGAATTCACCCCTCACTGTATTTGAAAGGAACTAAATCCCAGGAACCATGAGACGCAATGGATTCTACAGCAATAGGAAGATAAGGAGAGCTGCGGCCAATTTACCCGCTTAGCCCAGGGCACGGAATTCGGCCAAGGTGCGAAAGCTTCACCCCAGAGAGGAACGGGTGGCGCTTCTCAGCCCTGGTGGGCGAAGGGGTCTGTAGCGTTGCTGGACATTGCGCAAACCTCTTCTAATATGGCCAGGGACCCCAGCTTCAGAATTCTCAGGCTTTCACTGAGATTCCAGGTTCTGGGCTGTAGCTCAGAATGAACGCATTAAACTCTCTTGACATACAGTCCACGAACGTGCAACGAATTCCTGGGTGGTTTCCCATTTTTAAAATTTAAGAACTACGGCTCTAGAAGATAATAATTCTACCTCTGCCAACACTGGAAATACGTTTAATGATGTCTCCCCGTGACCTTCGTCTTAGCAAGCTGCCACCTTCTGGAAGAATCTTCGAAAGGTCTTTTTGTTATGAAAAATGAAATTCAACAGCAAGACCCCAAATGACCAGAATTGGTCACCCTGAGTCTTGTTTTGCCTCTGAAATCACACGTGGTGTGTGGCACATCGTCCGAGTGCGTTCTTTTGATTTGTCACCCTCCGGTTTGTGTGCTGGAGGGCTCAGAGCTGCGGACTGGCGTTGCGGGGCTGTGATTGTGACAGATGGTGTCTCAATTACAAGAGACGACAATTCCAAGTAGCCAAGGGGGTGCGGGGTGGCAGTGGGGGGAATGCCGTGGAACCCTCTGCAGCATCGAGTGAGCAGAGGCACGGGGCACAAAGGATGTGTTGCCTCTGACCCTGTTTCCATATTGAATGACGTCTCCAGGAAAACCCCACAAACAACGCAGGAGAGCTTTGACAGATTAAAACAAGATAACCCAATGATCTTACGAGGGCGTGGAAATGGAGCTCCGCATTGGAGATCGGCTTTCAAACATCTTGGGTCTGTCTTTGCTTCTAGAAATCACTTCTAGATGAACCTTAGAGTCCAGCTCATCTTTCCTTTAGCCACATTCTCTGATTTCCAAGCAGTAAAGCAACCGGGGAGTTCTTCCCTGGACAAACCCCTGTCTGTCAGCAAAGACAGAAAAACAAACCATTCCTGAAATAGCGCTCGGGTGAGTCGCACACTGCAGGCCTTCCTCTACAGCTGTATTTTGGAAAATTTCTTTTACTGCAGCTACCCAATGCTCTGATTTAGTTCTTATTGAGAAGAAATCAATCGCGGATTTGATCAAATCGTGAGCGAACACTAAAGAACCTGCCTTCTGGAATGCACCCTTGGTGAGTCTGCTCCTCGCTGATAATTAATTCACTGCACACAGGGAAGGAGCTTGTGTAGGTATATGATTCGGTAGGACACAGGACAGGGTTCATTGGTGTGCCACCTGAGCTGTCACACAAGGATCCTCCACTCAGAGGACCCTGTGCTCAGTTGAATGCTCTGCAGTCGCCATCTTGAAATTCTTAATATTTTTCATCAAGGGGTCCACTGTTTTCATTTTGCATTGGGCCCTGAAAATTACGTAGCCAGTCCTAGTAGAGTGGCTGCATGGCGGAGGGCGAAGAGCTCAGGGTTTGCAACCAGGCAGATCTGGGTCGAATTCTGCCCTCCCACTCAGTAACCGTGTCATTTGAGAAAGCGTTAATATCTTCTGAGCTTCAATGCTCTGGTCTACGGATCGGAATTACCAAGGCTTCGTTGTACGATTGTCATGAAGACTGAGTGAGTTCGTCTAGTATATGCATCGAGGCTTGGTGCTGGCACTGACTCAATCGATGTAAATAATTCATACTAAAATTCATGTAAGTAAATTGCGGCTCATTCTTTTAATACATGGTATATGTGATTTAACAAAATAAAATACGTACTTCTTGAGTGACTCTGACATGTACTACCCCCGAGTCCATATTTACGACACGTTTTCCTTGCTAAATTATAATTCCAAGGAAGTCAATTAAACAAGATCAGACCTTGAATGAGGAATCACGACTAGCCTTCAATGCCCATGAGGAATCCTTCACTGGGGAACTGCATCACATTTTGTAACTTCTGGAGGCTCCGAGCATGGCCCAGTCTCCTAACATCCAAGAACGAATGTGTCTTGAGTAAATGAATGAAAGAATGAACGGGCCCCTTGGGGACAGAGACAGATCGGCACTTCCTGTATCTAACAGGAAAGCGTGGTAGGGGACAGGGCCTTAGCTTCAGCTGTCCCACTAAGCAGTGACCTGGACGTGGTGCTGAAACATGGCAACTTCAGGCCTTTTATCTGTAGGGGTCACAAAACCTCCTTCCTAGGATGGGGAGGAAGAAGAAATCACTGGTAATAGGAGAAACTTTCTGTACACTGTGAAGTGCTCTACACACGTGAGGTGATGTCTTCTGCACTGTTACCTGTCCACTGTGTCCCGACGTGTGACCAGGGAATCCCATTCCTCAGACGTGACCAACAAGTCAGCATCTTTGTTAAACCTCGGGGCGTATCAGAGCCCTTAGGTACTGATAAGCACCCCAACTCTGTAAGGGAGGGACGTGGTTGGTGGCATTTTCCAAACATGTTTGTCCAGAATCTTTTCTCACAGAACTTTTTGAAGGACTGATGTGTCACCAGGCAGCACTGGGCAAGCATTTATTGGGCACATTTGTCTCCACACTCACCCATCTGCTGTGGCTTCTCTACCCTGCTCCTGGAGACAGCGCTCCCCAGGCGAGTCACGCCGAGGACAGGTTCCCACCTGGTCCTGTATCGAATGGCTTCCTCCTGTGGGCATCTCTGTCCTGTTCTCCTCAGATTTAACGGATTCGAAGGCAGTAGAATTGCCCACGACCGACGACTGACGCTGCAGCTGCCTTTCTTCCTCGTAGCCTTCCTCCTCCTCCTCCTCCTCCTCCTCACTTAACAACTTGCCATCTGTCCTTTCAGAAGAACTTCATCATCTCACTTTGACCGTAGCTTACAAATTGTAACCGAAACACAAAGCCTAAGGCTGAAGACTTCGCTCCTGGGACTTTTTAAAAATAGGGTTGTTCTTAAGTGCAGGAGGGTATATTATTCGATTTCAATTTTTCCCCTGGGTTCAGAGGCCAGATCATAACAGGTAATGATGACAAGCTACGTACGATGTGGCCGCTGCAGCAGCCGTTAGCTACCTACCAGGCCTGCCGCATCTCTGGTCCCTCGACGTACCCTGTGCCTCTCACCTTGACGAAGTGCAGCAAACACGGGCTTAGAGAGGCTAAATCAGTCACCGAGGGCCCCCCAACTAAGAAGGAACAGAGCTGGCGTTTGGACGAAGGTTTGCAGAGTCCCAGGTTGCTCCCTGCAAATCGAAGGTACCAGGAACCACTCCCGCTGTCTGTGACCCCGCAGTCACCCCTAGCTCCCCACCGTCCACTCTTCCTCCCTTTCCGTGTTGTCGTTGATCTGCCTCCTTCTGTCTCCCGTCCGCTCCTCTACCCCGGCCCGTGGTGCCCTCCACGCTGGGAATGAGGCTGAAAACCCAGAAGTGTCTCTTGTCCCCCGCCCCATCCCCCAGGGCAGAAGAAAATGACGTGGGGAAAACGTTTAATGGATTGGGTGGGATGAGATTATTTCTGAGCTGCATCGCCGAGCCCCCCGGCCCCTCGGTAAAGAGGGGAGGGAATCTGGCAGAAAGAGAGGCATCGAGGTTCAGGTTTGCGTTTCAGAAATATTTTCCCCGAGAGACAGTTTCTGAATTTCGTTTCATCAGCGCCAGTTCTTCCTGATGGGATATTGGTGAGTAATGAGCTCGAATCCAGGAGACTGCGGGCGGCCCCCTGAGAGTGAAGTGCTTTGCACCTGCCACACGCAGCCCGGGCCGTGGGCGCTTCCCAGGAGTGACCACGGTTAGCTTAGGGCACTGGGAAGCGCGAGGCGCATGTTTGAATTTTGCCTTGTTCTGACTGTGTAGGTACTTGTAGATTTATTGTCAAGGGATTTGCCAGTGGGAAAGGGATGGGGATACAGAGGACCCCATTTCTCTAAATAGAAAGGACAGAAGACGATGGACAGACAGTAAGTACAGATGGACAGGAAATCTCAAGGACTTTTTGTCTTACAGGTTCACAGGTGTTAGAAGGACAGGTGTATTCACCTTGATTCACCTGCAGGCTATGCTAGAAGCTAGAAGGCCTGCTCTACCTGGCAGGCCTCCGTCTCTCATCCTTCCATCACTCTTCTTAGCTAATGGTGACAAGTGCCTTGTCCTTGATAATAGTGACAGGGACGGAGTGTTGGGACAGTCCTCTGGAGCTCTCTGGGCTCTGGCCCTGGGTCGGGAAGGCTCCCTGCCCGCCTGCGTTCTGTTCCCCTCCCTCTCAGCCATCTGTTTCTCACCTGTGTGAGGGCTGAAGCCTGCTTTTCATCCGGCCGTCTTGCCAAAAATGTGGGAAGCAGCATCTGACAAATGGTGATAAGGGGAAAGAAAGGAGTCATAAAGGTTTCAGAGTTGATCATCAGCAGATTTACCAGCAATTATAAAGTTTGGCTTCTTTTCATTCATTTTCATCTGCACGCCAAGAGCGATCGATTGTCTTAAAGACCAGCATTCTTTGTAGATTTTACTTGCCAAGTCAGTTGGTGTCCAGATGGTGACACTGACCTTCAATGAGCTCCTCATTCTTCCCAGGAATTGCATATTTGAGGAAAAGTCAAACCTCTTACCACTAATTGGGGAACCTGGTTTTAATCACACACACACACACTCACACACCCAGCAATATCCTGCTTCCTCTTGTCTTTTTAGACTGCTGTATTTTTATACCACTGAAAAGTAAAAGCTCCCTGTAGGAAAAGCAGTCCTTTGCATTGTCACCTCACCCTCCCGAGGGCAGCAAGGTACAGCTTTCTCCTTGTGGTGCTCTCACGGGGTGGAGCAGGTTAAATGAGGTCAGCATTCAGGGCACCCTGGGCATGTCACGAAGGCCCCAGTTCTGAGACTCTCCAGCCACCCTCTCAGGCTTATTCATACTTTCCTTGTCTCTCAGAGTCCAAAGAATGCTGGTGCTAGTCCTCTGCCAAGTCTCAAGAGTGAGACACTTCGAATAAAGCTGTGATCCCCAAACTGAACCCATATCCTTACATCATCAGAATTTTCCAATTTTTCAATGAAAATTTCATGGCGAGGCCGTCTTGCTGCTGAGTAGGGTTCCTTTCAACCCTTGGACTCTCTGACAGTTATCTGGAGGGTAAGGCCACCCTCAGCCAGAGGAGGTGACCAGGGCAGGGTCTGGATACAGATGGACCCTGGAATAAACCTCATGCCAGCAATTACAAAAATGACCAAGAGAGTTAACATACACCCAGCCGGCCAATTTGCTGAGCGCCACGATTCCGTCATCTGATAGATTCCCTCCTGACATTGAAAACTTTGTGTTTTCATAAATCCGATTCTAACTCAAGGAGGGTGTCAGTTCGCGTGAGCTCCTTCGGATTACAGACTCGAGGGGACCCTGGCGAGGCTCAGGGCACGTGTTCAGGTTTCGTCACTCTCCCGTTCTGTGTTCTGGGCTGTTTTTGGATGCAGACCTCGCTTCACTTTCCTCACTGTGCTGTTTCCTTGGGGATGTAGAATAGTAAGGGCTAAGCTCTTCGTTTCCGCCAGAGTCTGTAGCAAAAACCTTACGCATCTCAACTCATGCCGTCCTATGAGCAAAGGCGAGGCGCTGGAGCTGATAGCGTCGTCCCATTTTACAGATGAGGACATCGAGGCACAGAGAGGTTAATTTGCCCACGGGCACAAGCTGCCATGGGTGCCATGGGTGTGAGTCAGGGTTTGAACCCAGGCCGTTTAGCTCTGGGGTCTGTGCTCCTGAACGCCTTGCCCTGCTCTCCCTGCCGGTTCCGAGAGGGCTTCTCGATTGGCCCTGTGTGACTTTGCATTTGATAGGGGACACGTGGCACCATCCAGAGCTGTTTCTGGGTGTCCCAGCCGGAGGGACACTACTGACCTTGAGTGGGGAAAGGCCAAAGATGCCGCTAACCATCCCGCAGTGCAAAGGGCGGCCCCTCCACACAGACTCGTCCTTCCTAGATGCCAGTGGTGCCGGCCACACACATGCAATAGACATGGGAGTAGCGAATCTATCATGGACCGTCTGTCTGTCCTCCTTGTGGCATTAGAAGACAGCTGGAAGGTCTAGTCTTTTGAAAGACCCTTTAAATATTAATTGTTTTAAAAACCTTTAAAAATAATTTTTATTGAAGAGTTAGAGAGCAGAGCGAGTTACAAGTTAGTGTTCCTTGAAAATATAATGGTGTATGTGCATGTGCCTGTGTGCATGTATGTGCATGTGTGCATACATGTGTGTGCATGTGGGTGCCTGTGTGCAAGCGCATGCACATGTGTACACGTGTGAGTGTATGATGCATGTGTGCACGTGCCCGTGCATGTGCATATGTATGCACACACACATGTGTGCATGTGCTCATGCGTGCACATGTATGCACGTGTGCATGCGTGCAAGTGTGCGCATGTGTGCATGTGTGAACATGTGTGTGCATGTGTGCACACATATGTGTGTCTGTGTGCAAGTGTGTGCATGTGTACATGCGTGAGCGTATGCGTGTGCACATGTGCACACACATGCATATGTGCATGTGTGTGTGCAGTGTGCGTATGCATGTGTGCATGTGTGTGTGTGCATGTGTGCATGTGTGTGTGCATGTGTGTGCATGTGTGCATGTGTGCTTACATGTGTGCATGTGTGCTTTACATGTGTGCTTGCATGTGTGCTTGCATAGCCGTGCATGTGTGTGTGTACATGTGTGTGCATGTGCATGTGTGTGCATGTGTGCGTATTGTGCAGCAATGATAATTATTGATAGTGTGCATGCGTGCATGTGTGCGTGTGGGTGGGTGGACTCCCAGTTCGGTTCCTGTGGACTTTCCCTTTGGCTATGGAAAGTCAGGTCTTTCCCCTGAGACCTTGTGCCAGTGACTGTCTCCGCCCAGCCTTTCAGAAAAGGCCCAGGCCAGGTCAGTGCACCTGGACACGTCCTCACGGTCCAACTCGCTTTACATATCTCATTAAGAACACATTCCCTATTACAGCAATACACCTGACATATCAAGTTATCCCATGTTTCTACGTGTTCCATATTTCATTATTAGCACATCACACATTACATTAGCATGCATCACGCATCACCTCAATACACGTATTACATTATTAATACACATTATATTACATTAATTACACATTACATGTTGTACTACTGCACATTATGTATCTCAATGATGCACACCGCATATTACACAGTTAACACCCTCCGTGTTACATGATTAACACAGTGCATCACATTTCTGTGCTACGTTATCACGTTACACATCATGTTTATACCATAGCACATATTACATGTCACATGATTAACACATGACGTGCGACATTAATCTACTTTACATGCTACCTTGATACGGACATCTTGACACCTGGCCAGAGGAAGCCACATCCATTCTGGACTCTATGACTCTCATATTCCTGGTCGTCTCTGGTCCTGGTTGTTACCTGCAGCTGGTCTAGACAGCTCTGGCTGCACAGAGAGCGGACGGCTCCCTAAGTGCAGCTCCTGCCCTGGCCCGCACAGGGCCCTCGGCCGTCAGCGGCTGGGGCTCACCACTCACCTCATCCCGCATGCTGTCATTGCCCCAGACACGCCCTCCGTGCTGTGCCCACCCGTGGGACAGGCCAGGGAGGCTGGGGAAAGGTGTCAGTTCTCGCCCACACACAGGGCCTGTCCAGCCACCCACGGTGTTTGTCACGACCTACAGGGCACCAGGCACTATGTTAGGTGGGTGAGATCATGTGATGGAGAAGACAGGGTCCCAGCCCTCGGGGAACTTGGGTCAAGCTGGGCAGGGGGGTAGAGGTAAAAATACCCATTAATTACATCCAGCTGAGGACAGCGCTACATTATATCTAGCTGGGAAAAGTAATCATTTGATTCCAATTCTTAGGCCGTGCTCTGGATTTGGGGGAGACTGTTTGACGCCTCTGTCTTTCCTGAAGAGTTCCTTCTCAAACCCTCTCTTTAGTCCTGTGTGTCCCTCCTGTACTGTGTCACTCTGAACATTGCTCAGTCTCAGACAGGTCTTGGTGAATCTGTAAAGCCAATGGTGCTTAAAGCTTTTCATTCCATAGAGCCCTATTGGTCCCACAAAAGCAATCAACGTGAGTGGGCACTCGCTTTACGCACATGCACTCAGATGCCCCATTTGGATAGAGAGCATTCCAAACATCCATTTAGGTGCCCCTCTTGCTAGACGGGAGACTACTACAGGAACTTGTTTATGCTGCTCCCCATGTAGGGACCCCTGGAAGTCCCACCGAGGTCTCAAAGGTTTAGAGCTCAGGTCCAGCCACGGCATGCGCCGTGCATTGCATCGGTGGTATTAATGGCTCAGTGACAGCAGCACAGGCTGCCACTCAGTAAACCTGCTGCAGTGACAAGCAATCGAGTCCGCAAGGTGTTATCCCCTACCCCGCGCCTTCCTCCAGATCCTGCAGAGATTGACCAGATTCTCCCCCGCGTCCGCCTGCAGGCGGACTCCACATTCTTCCTTTACTTCGTGTGAAATCTTGGCCATTATATCTTGAACACCAGCGTCCAGCCTTGCCTGCCATCCCTCACTCACTGCGATGCCAGCCTTGAGGTAACCCACTGTACCTGCCGTGCGTGCCCACCTCCGGCTGCACCAGTGGGCCAGCACTTTGTGGAGAAAAAATAGGGGGCTCACTGCCACAGCCGATGTCCCTAATATCTACGCTCAAAGATGCCCAAATACACCTCCCGAAATGCAGAATTTCAGGAGATGCTGAGTGTAGCATAAATCCTATAGCTCTCCCTCCGAACTAGAACACTCTTGAGCAGAAAGGGGATATTGTCAATAATTGTGCCGGGACAACAGATGGAAACTATCATCCTCCCTGTCTGACAAACTTCTGTCACCTTCCACCAGCAGAGGAGACGATGAGATCCGAGGACAGAGAGGGGAAGAGCAGGCACCAAATATTTCTAAGGAGTCGGGTCGATCCTGGCTTGGCACGGCCGAGAAGGCGGAACCTGGTTGCCCTCGGTCTGGGCAGTGCCCACCAAGGGGAATGCGATGGGGGAACTGGGGAGAGCGTACTGTCTCCCCACTGCCTGTAGTGTCCTCAGAAGTCACCACAGGGCCACTTTCCTTCTCACTGGGAAGGGAGGATGACCAACGGCTGGTCACCATGAGCCTGTCATTTGTCTGTTGTCCAGACTTTTACTGGTCTAGGAGTAAAGGGGACTGTTTCTGTCATTCCAAGCTGGCCAGTCCTTGGATGCGTCCCTCACCATCCCAGGCCTCTCTCTTTCCAGGGCTAAATGGGACTGTTAGATTTCACTGGCTCCAGCTCCTTCTAGAAGCTTCTCCAGCATTAGCCTTCCCCTTCCCCCCACCCCCAAAAAAACCAAAACACATGCATTGGTTTATATCCAAGAGAAGCAGGAAGAAGCAGAAACACAGGTGATGAAAATGACATGCCACCTACTGGGAACAGTGACGCCTCAAAGGAAAATCTCAGCCAAAATGATGCCTAGATCAGAGTCCAGTGAACCAAATTCCTGGCAAAGCTTATCTTAATCAAAAAACTTCTGTGTTTCACCCTTGTTGATGAAAGTGCCTCTAAGGTGTGGGCTGCTTGGCCAAGCAAAGTGGGTATGATGGTGCCATATCTGCTAGTGCTGAATGAGGCACCGCCTCTAGGGTCAGCATTTGGGGCCAGAAGTTACATTATGTAATATTGGAGATAGTGACAGGAAAAGATCATTGACTCACAGGGTGTTACAGCTGGAAAAAAAAAAAAAGACCTTAGAATCCATCAAGAGACATTTAGGAAACACTAACTAAAGGCCAGGCACTGTTCTAAACACTCTATAAATATTTGTTCTCTTCTGTCTCACAGCAACCCTATGCATAGGCACTGTTATCACCTCAGTCGATTGATAAGGAAGCTGAAGCACAGAGACGTTAAATAATGTGCCCAGGAAAACCCTGCCCAAGAGGGATCATACCCAGTTGGCTCCAAAGCCGCCTCGCCACAGCCAAGGTCACGGTGCAAGGAGTTCAAGCCCATTGCCCTCACTCGGAGACTTGAGTGCCCAGAAATGCTCAAGATTTGTGGTTTTACCATCCACGACCTTCCCACCCCCTCTCACTAAAGCAAAATATGATCTATTTCTTTTCTTTCTTTTCTCTGGAACTTACTTGCCACAAATGTACAAAATAGGGTTGTTTATGAGTGAAGCTCTTTAGATTCTACCTCCTTGGGGAAAGAGCCTGAAGGGGGCAGAAACATCCACATTGTATAAACTCAGCCTCCCCATGGGCTCTCATATCAAGCCATGAAAAGACATAGAGGAACCTTAAAAGCATGTTACTAATGAAAGAAGCCAACCTGAAAAGGCTACATACCTACCGTATAATTCCAACTCTATGACATTCTGGGAAAAGGCAAAACTATGGAGACAGTAGAAAGATCAGTGGTTGCCATGGGTTGGGGAGTGAGGGAGGAAGGATGAATAGTTGGAGCAGAGAGGATATTTAGAGCAGGGAACTATTCTGTATGACACTGTAATGATGGATACATATCATTATACATTTGTCCAAATACACAGAATTTACAACACTCAGAATGAACAGCAGTGAAACTATGGACTTTGGGTCATCATGATTTGTCAACGTTCATCAAGTGTAACAAATATAATGGGGGGAAACCTGTGTGGAGGTAGCGTGTACATGAGAAACTTTTACACTTTCCCCTCAATTTTGCTATAAATCATAAACTGCTCCAAAAATAAAATTGATGTCATTATCTCCATGACCATGACCATGACCATCATCATTCATCATCACCGTCACCATCACTATCACCATCATCACATCACCATCATCATCATCATCAATGACACCATCACCATCACCATCACCATCATCACTACTTATCATCACCATCACCATCACCTCACCATCACCATCACCATCAATTCATCATCATCACCATCATCATCATCATCACCATCACCATCATCATTACCATCATCATCATCATCATCACCATCACTAAATAAGCTGGGAGGATTATTGGTTATATATTTCTTTCTATATATGCACTCCTCTGATCCCCATCCCAAATTTCAGAGTATAAATGCTAAATGCAGATGATGAGCCTTGACTCTGATTGAATTCCATCAGAAATTTTCTGGAAAATCTTTTTGAACATTAAAAAAAATTCTTCCCAAGGGAAAAGCAACACATCCTGGCTTTTCCCCTTTCTTACATATTTTTTTTAGTATAAACTGAAAGAGAAATGGATGAAAAATTTTTCAGACAAAACAGAACAATAGACAGCATTCCATGTAAAATGCCTGGTTGTTGCCAGCAGCCAACATCCTCTAATGGAAAAACCCACAAATGTAAGAACAGAAGTGATACTTCATATGTTTGTCAATGCCATTGAGATAATTTATCCTAGGATGGTCATCTGGAGTGCTCTCGGTCACCTAATTTTATACCCCATGCCTTAAGACCAGCCTTCTGTACTTTCCTGAGCTTTGGGAGGTTATTAAAGATTTTTTGCCTTGTTTGTCTCAAAGAAAAGTGAACTCCTTCTCCTGTTAATTATTTAGACATTTTCCTCTTGGTAAACAAATATTTAAGCAAGTGATTCTGCAGTACTCTACTTTTCACCTGTAATATAAAAGAGCTATTATTTATGAAGAATGGAGATAGATATTTGCAAATAAATTCTTTTATTGCTATTCCTTTACAAGTCCTATTCTTTTTAATAGCTCCTACCATGCTAACACTTTTTAGCTTTATCTATGTATGCTATTTTCTCTAAGAGGCAGAGTTTAAATACTGGTCAAGCATTGGGATATATGAGAGGTAAAAAGTGTTTTAAAGTTTTACAAATGGCGGTATCACAGAACCAAGCATCTCTTGGTACCACTATAGGTACAAGGACATGCACTCACCCATGCATGCACACACAACCATGTCCCTAGCCTCGCCCCTTTCTGTATACACTTTATACACGTCGAGTGTGCGTGTGCTTGTGTGACCCTCAAATCAATTAAGTGGGCAGTAGTTTTATATTATGGCAAAAGCAACACTTTAGAGTTACCCCCGTCTGTGATAGATGCCAGCACTACAGCATGCTCATTTCATGACCATGACTTTGAATGTTTCAATATATTTCAGCATCCACTTTTATTTTCAACAAGAATAATAATTCTTATCTCAGAGAGTTATTGAGCAGATGAAATGTGGCTCCTCCTTGCCCGAAGTTCCTTTTCCCCTGGCCATCCCGCAGTGATTTCTTCTTGTTATTCAAATGCCACTGCTTTAGAAAGCCTAGCCCTGACGGAGTCAGTGTTAAGTAGCCACCCAATGACACTGTTATATTGCTTGATTCATAGCACTCGTTACCATCTATTTTGTTCACATTCATTTCATTCAATGTAATCTGACTCCCTCTGGAAGAGAATAAATCCCATGGTGGCAAGAACCTTGCTGGCCTTCTGCTTCACTCTAGAATCCAGTGTCTGAAAACATGCCTGGCACACAGCAGTCACTCAATAAATGTTTGTTACGAGGAAGCAACGAAGGAAAATAGGGAAGGAAGGGAAGAAGAAAAGCAAGGGAGAGAGGGAAGAGGGAACGAGAGAGAAAGGGATGAATGGAGGGAAGAAGCTAAAATGTCTGACACGATGACTAGCACATTACATTGGTGCTTGATACACTTCAGCTTTTTTACGTGTGATTTTTGACAAGTTTCTTAAACGTTTTCGGCCTCACTTGTCGTATCTCTAAAATGTTAACAATTATACATACTCCCCATCTGACAGGGTTACTCTGAGAAATAAATAAAAAACATAAATAAATGCAAAATGTAGAACACTATGCAGAAGTATGATATATGTTCATTAAATATTAACTACTAATATTGTTGTGTCTCACCTCACGTGACATCATCTGTCATGAACTTCTTTGTCTTCATGTAATTAGAACTTACATATTATTAGTAGAAACTCATTCAAATAATGTTTTCTTTCATAAAAGGTTACCTCTTAAGATATTATTAATAAATAAAACAGAAAACACTTATCACTAAGTCTAGTAATATTAAGTTAATATGACCAAAGTTGAACTTTAACACGAGGACTTCATGGTCCCTTAATTAAAAATTACAATCTCCTTTGACTGATGGCTGAATCGAACCATAAGAAAATCATTAGAGAACTATACTTACATTGTTTTGAATCCATTCTCGTATTTCTGAATAGATAGAGAATTTACCGTTCATTTTTAGTAAGGAAAGTGTTTTGGATTCCAAACAACAATGACACAATCAAACAAAATGCCGTCGAAAAAAGAAAACGTGGGTGATGGTTTTCATTTCATTGCCTGAAGGGTATGTAATGTTATTTCTCCCTCTACAGCATAGTTTAATGTTTTTTTTTTTTTTAATTTCTTGTCATGAAATTCCTCAAGGTACTTTAAGACAAATGTTCTGTGAAATGAATTAAAATTTGAAAAGTGATGACAAGAACCACATTTTCATCCAGGAGTTGCCTTTTAATTGGCTAATACAATGACTGACGTGGTGACGGGAAAACGGAATGCCATTTTTCGGCATTTTCTCCACACTCTTTCTTGTTCCCGGAGCTCGCTAGGTGTGTAAGCGCTGAGAATTCGCCAAGTGTTCATGCTCAGATTGACAGCTCCGTTTATGATCCAGAATGACAGAGCCTGTGAGTCATCTCTTCCGAGGCAGACGTGGCAGCGACCACGGCCACCCCCCAAAGACTGTAGCGAAGGGATCAGCGGGGACTGGCCTTTGTATTGGCCTGAATCAAAGGACACTTTTCCCAGCCACAGCCTCCTGGGGAGAGAATCAGCTCTGCTGCTACTGTTGCAGGTGCCTGCAGAGCATCTTTCCTGGTGTGGTCTTGGCATTCCTTTCTCTACGCCAAACGATCCACAGACCTCCACGAGGCCCCTGCTTTCATCGCTGTGTGTTAAATAACGAATCTCATCACGCGTCAACAGTGAATCTCAGACTCTGGCTCCTCGAGGTGAGATGATAAGAACGGGCGTGCTCTTTGATGAGAGCTTACTATGTTCCAGGCTCCACGCTAGTCATTCCGAGGGAAGAAAAAGGGGCTTCACGAGGATATGAGACCTGGCGAGGAATGTGCTAGAAGTGTGTGTGCGTGGCGTGTGGAGGGCAGCGTGACCCAGCAGGAACACCCTCGTCCTCAGAGGGGATGGAGACCACACAGGGCTTTTCCACCCAGTGCAGTCCCCACCGACCCCCGCCCCCAAGACTCCTGTCTGAGTTTTCTAAAAGGTGGAAGACCATCCGTTCAAAACCAAGAGCAAAAACGAAACTTGTGGCCAGAGACTCTCCCACAGTCTGAGTTTTCTCCCGGGGGATTCTGATCTCACTTGTCGTTGCCTTCCTGCCCACCCCACAGTCCATCAGACAGATGTGAACAAGTCTGCATTCTTCCCAGCTGAGGCCCAAACCGAGGCTCCCCAACCTGCTCACGCAGATCCAAGAATAGTCGCAGTGGGGAACAGAGAGCGGCTAAGGCTACACGAGAGGTTTCTCGGCTGATTAGAGAGTAGAATGACTGAAGGACGGTTTAATTGCAGCAGACCGAGGACCTGTAGAGAGGTCACAGAGACCCTGGGGGAACGGGAAGAAATACTTGAGTCTGCAGAGATCCCAAGAGAGGCCTTGGGAAAGCAAGAGACCCTGAGTCGAGACAGTACGGTGTATACGTGTGATGTGGGTGAAGACAACAAGCGAGGATAATCCAGGTGGAGGGAATATTTTGAGGGAAGGCTCAGAGACAGGACAGAGCTAGGAAGATTCAGAAGATCTGCTAGTTCAATGTGGAAAGAGCATGACATTCCCTGAGGGTTGGCGGGAAACGAGGCTGCAGCCTCGGCAGGGGCCAGGTCACAAAGACATGCCAGGAAGCTTGGATTTGGGACTTGACGACTTGTCAAGTTTGCTCTCTCTCAGACTGACAGCTCCATTTGTGACCTGCAGTGGTGGAGACGGGGCGTGCGTCTTCTGAGAGCAGAGCTATCAGGATCGGATCGTGCTGCACAGGATCGTGCTTTTGGAAGGTTCCCCCGGGGGCAGCTCTTGTTAGAGCTTAGAAATTGGGGGCGATCTCGGGGTGCGGCCGCCAGCTAAGAGCTTATTACAGTAGTCAACATCAGCGGTCCCCAACCTTTGTGGCACCAGGGACCAGTGCTCCTGTGAGAATCTAATGTCTGACGATCTAGGCGGAGCTGAGGCGGTGACACTAGCATTGGGAGCGGCTACAAAGACAGACGAAGCTTCGCTGCTTGCCCGCTGCTCACCTCCTGCTGTGCCGCCTGGTTCCGAACAGGCCCAGACTGGTACCTGTCTGCAGCCCAGGGGCTGGGGACCCCTGGTCAACATAAACAATAAATCGGTCCTGGACTAAGCTATGGTGAGGAGAGGTGGGGAGGAGAGAGAGGAGGGTGGCAGACAGCAGAGGCAGGGTGGCCTCTGGGGACACGTGGGAGAGAACTTACGCAGAGCGAATGAATGGGCCTGGCAGGGCTGCCTTTCCAGGGGCAGGGCAGAGGAAGGGTTAAAACTGCATGTCTCAGGGTCAGGCTTCAGGCTCTAATCGCCGAGAGGGGTCCTGCAGGATTCGTAGGCCTTCTAACGGGGTGCATTTCAAGGAGCAGTGGGCCCTGAGCTTAGGCAACGAGTGAAGGTCTGTCACCCAGCTCAGGCCACATCTCGAGCCCTTGTGTCACGCGATGCTTACGCTTCATCGACTGAGCACATTCGTGTATCCAGGATCTCGTCGGTAGCATCATCCTTTCCAGAAAAACACAACCCAGTTTACACAGCGCCCCTCCGGTTTTCTTAATAAGAAAACGTGGCATAGAAAATCATAGTAAAAGCCTACGGCGATCTAAATCTGCTTAGAGCCTGAAAGGTTCCCCCAGTGACACATCAGGGGGTAGGGAGCAGGTGTCACTGACTGCATGTCAAGTCATCTTTAAGTGCTATGATCCTCCTCAGCCTTCCTCCTCACCACTGTAGTGTAGGAACCGGCTCAGTGCTTGAGCAGCTTCTGACCCCCGAGTTCCCTGCAGATTCTGAGGAAACTCTCTCCAAATTCCCACAAACCTGTTGGCTTAAAACAACCGATACTGCATTCTCCTATCATTCTGGAGGCCAGAACTCCAAAACGAAGGTGCCAGTCAGGAGGGCCACGCTCCCTCTGGAGGCCGCGGGGGAGCATGCCTCCTTGCCTGTCCCAGCTCGTTTGCTGCCAGCCGTCCTTGGCCTTTCTCGGCTTGTAGCCGCATCGCGCCATCTCTGCCTCCGTCTTGGTGTGGGCTTCTCCTCTGTGTGTCTCCCTGTGTTGTCCCCTTTTTGAGGACACCAGTCACTGGATGGGGGGCCGATGCTAATCCGATAACAGCTCATCTAGGTCCTAAACAAATTACTTCTGCAAAGACCTTGTTTTCGAATAAACAGGGTCACATTCACATGTCCAGATGGACATGACCATTTGAGGGACACTATTCACCCCAGTACATTGAGTGATGCAGCCTCAATTCCTGTGGAGTCTCTGGGTGATTTGAAATCCCCTGGCTCGGTCTTATCTCCCTGATTCTACATTTTCCTCTGTGTAGGGCTGTTGCCCTCCGCCCACCTCTCAGAACCAGCCCCCCAGCCCTCATCGTCCCTCTTTCAATTTCAATTTTTTTTTAAAAAA
Source organism: Pteropus medius (assembly GCF_902729225.1). Taxonomy (NCBI): domain Eukaryota; kingdom Metazoa; phylum Chordata; class Mammalia; order Chiroptera; family Pteropodidae; genus Pteropus; species Pteropus medius. The sequence continues at coordinate 35,003,441 of NW_024355205.1, forward strand.
ATTCCATAGCTCGCAGAGATAGGTAAGCCCCTCCCTTCCCCAACCCTGGCTCCTAGGACCCAGACTTAGTGAACATACTACGTGTCGCACATGTGAATTCTACCCCGGATCCTGAGAAAGCGACGACGTGCCTGGCTCCACGTGTCAAGGCTGCAGCGTGGCCCTAAAGGGCGAATCGGGGAGCACTCTCTTGGGTTCTCTCTTCCCCTAGATGAACTACGGCTTGTCGAGTAACTCGGAACCACTGAACTTTTCCATCCAACCTCATTCTGGTTATTTTGGCTCTGAGATTTAAAGAAAGTTAATGACTTGCATCTTTTTAATCAACTGAAAAAATCCAGACTGTGTATTTTGAGTCTTAGGTCTAGTCGCCTAGAGGAATCAAATTAATGATTTCCTTCCCTGTTGAGCCGTGTAGAAGACATTTCTGGCTGCCTTTTTTAAGGCACCTCCCAAAGGCCGGGGTGTGTGAAAACGATCGTGATGATAAGAATAACTCGGGTGCTCGGTAATCACCAAACCTCTGTTCCAGGACTGGTTTCGGGAGAAAGTCGCAACGTGGGGTGGGGCTGGGCCATCCTCCGTACAGGTGAGAGCGGCCCGGCCGCTCTGGTCCTTGGGCTGGTCCTGCAGGTGTGTATGAGCCGGGCACCATGACGACCGACTCACTCGGACCTTGGTCTAAGCCTCTTAACTCTGAAAGGGCAGAGAGGGGACTTCAGAACTATCGGGACATGAAAGAAAACCGACTCTCTTGGCACTTAGCTCTCTTGTCTGATTATTCTTCTCTGTTCCCTTTTATTTCTATTTAAAAAGGCACGTTAAAGAATAAAGAGGTGGCATGGTGCGTGGAAAGTACCTCAGGCTCCAGAACAATCTTAGGTGGGATTTTAGTTCTGCCACCTACACATGTGACTTGGGGTTTTCCCCTTAACTTCTCTGAGCCTCGGTTTGTTCACCTGTAATGTCAACCCCTAACCCGAGTTCACAGCACTGAGAAATGACCCCCCCCCATGAAGCCTTTCACAGAATAGGTTTTCAGTGGCAGGTGGCTTCCTCTCCTCTCTTGGGGGACTCTGATTTGGGAGCAGGATTGGTCCCAGATTACGATGGCAATGCTGACCTCACAGTGAACTTCAGGCCCGCGTGCCCACACTCTCATCTGGCCATGCTTGGATGCGGTGAGTGTGCACTGGTACGAATCTGTCTGGAGAGAGAAGGGGGCTGTGTCCTCCAAACTGTCAAGTTCAAACGTGCTTTGCCACCCGGAACCTCCCCTCCTCTCTTGTGCTTACAGGCCCCTACGAATGGGAAGAAGCCCTGGCCTTCCTCACCTACCAATGGAGAGAACTATTGAAAACAATCACCCAAAAAGGATTTCGAGAGAGAAGAGACTTCTAAAGCGTTAGTCGCAAATATCAGTCAGGAAGCCTGCTTTCGGTCAGTGAGATCCCTAACTGGAAGAGACTAAGCAGCTCTTACCCAAGCGAGCATTGTATAACTTCATCATGAGCTGAAAGCCAGCCTCTCAACATTTGGCCCTGACCAACATCTGAAATATTTTTTCACTTAATTCTCGTCATCCCAGAATAAACAGTCTTAATGAAAGTCGCAAGAGGAGGTGAAAAGGAATTTGTTTTTCCAGTCGATTTTAACCATCTTTCCTAAAACAGGTGATACCTTTTTTAGAACAGCTCAGTCAAATATGGCCACTGCCACTGCTTCTAGCAAGTTCTCTGGTACAGAGAACCAGGACCTGGCACCTGGCACGATGAACAAGTACCAACATTTCATGGGTTCCAATTTACGAACTGCTCTTGACTTTCTGGGTGAGCTCACGTTTTGTACCTTGACAAGAGAGACCCACTCAAACTCTGCGGTCCCGTCCCCCAACGTAGAAAGTATAAAAGGGATCAAACACTTTGCGATTTCAAAACACTAGAGCAAATATTTCCAAATATTCTCAAAAAGCTCCTTGGAACTAACTTCAGTTACTCACTGTATGATGAAGGAGCCACGCATCCGTGAATGTGCTTTCAGCCGGAGGAGTGTCTGCCGAGAAAAATGCAAACAGAATCCGAGAGCCAGATCATTAAGTCCGAACACAGCCACCGAGCTGAAGGTGGGAAATGGCGTTCCCTTGGCAAGCAGGCATCGTCGAATCCCGAAAGGCTTTGTTTGTGGTTTTACCAGGAGCTTCTAACATCATGTAGAAAATAGACTTACAAACGTAATTAATTAAAGTAAATAGGAAACTGCATGGAAAATTTGGCGGGAATTTTAGACATATTTTTTCCTGATTACATGAGTAATACACATGTTCTTTGTGGAAAATATGAAAAATAAAAATATGACATGGATAAGAAAATAAAAACTGAGTTCTACCACTGAAGATAACTGTCGCCTGATGTGTGTGTGTGTGTGTGTGTGTGTGTGTGTGTGTAAAAATTGTTTATATATATATTATGTTTGCATTGGGTGTCCCAGGGCTGACTCCCTAGGACACCCAATGCAAACATAATATTTCTTTGAAATTTAGAGTTTTTTTCTAAAACATTTATTTGAATTTTGCGCTATACTTTAAAACACATCCAAATTTGTTTTAATACAAAATATGTAGTATAGAACTATAAAATGTAAATTTTATTAAAGACAAAGAAATAGAATATACATACCAAATCTAAAGTATATATAAAATTACAAAACCAATTTATATAGAACTAAGATGAGTAAGATATTCTTAGTTCTATATAAATGAGAGCTGCCATTTCTCTATACTCTGAAATTTTAGTTTTCCTCCATTTAAACACTTCTACTGATTGCATGCTTAAAAAGTTATTTGCCCAATTTTAGACAGTATCTTTTTTAAAAATAAATTTATTTATTTACTTAAATTGGTTTCAAGTATACAGTACATTGGTTAGACATCTACATAGTTCATAAAACGATCCTCTCAATTGCTCCCTCTCTCCCCCAGCCCTCCACCTAGCCAACATATTCATGCTAACTTTTAGACAGCATCTTTAAAAGACTCTATGTCACTGGAAAAAACTCAGTGGTAATTTTTCGTATGCAGCGACCCCCACCTCTACCACACACACACACAGAAGAACCAAAATCCATTTAGGGACTCTTTGTAATGTTAAAAAGGAAATGGATTTCCTCAAGAAAAATGAATCTCCAATCCAACTCTAGAATCGGTCCAAGGTGCTCCTTCAACTACATATAAATTTATCAATTTACAGAAAAAAAATTAATGGGTTACAATTTTCCACTTAAAAATTTTCTCCACTGAATTTCATGCACAGTTGGGCATCTGTTGCTACTTGCTGGCTTATGAGAAAATGAATCACCAACGACGAGCCATAGAATCATTCAGGAATAGTTACTCATGCCTGACAGGGCAATGTGCCTCCCACATTATCTCTGGTTGTTACTTCGTATCACATATAAAAAGGTCACATTTTATCTGGGCACAGCCATGGCATTTCTCAATGGAATTAAACATATCACTACTTCATGCCTCCCTTCACAGTGTCAAGGCTCCCCTTATGCCACCTGATCTAGATTGACAGTCACCCCCAACACTTGGGCATCAGAAAAACACAGGGACTGAAAGATGGAGAAACGACTCTTCTGCCTGGTAACTTACCGTTTACTGGTAGAATGAGCCCACTCTAGCTGAGAAACCATTTGAGGAAGTGTCTCCACCATCCAACTCACCGGAGCCTAACATTCCACAGTTAGATCTTTATTCCTTTGGCTTTAATCTGCAGAGGTTCCAAAAATGCAGATATCACAGAGGTAGAGCCACACACTTGAATCAGTCATTTGCAATAGTGTTTCTTAAAGATGGGTGATCAGGTTGCCTGTATTGATATCCTAGGGTGGGGGAAGGGAGGGAGTATGGTTAAATGGAGATTTCTAAGTGCCAACCCCGGAGATTCTGATTCTGCAGACCTGGGGAGGGCTCTGGGAATCTGAATTTTAGCAAACCCTCCGGAAGAATCCTATGAACATTAGAATCTGAGAACCAATAATTTACACCCACAAGTGAGTGCATTTCTGATTCCTTTCTGGAGTACAGAGGGCATACTTAATGATCTCTGGGGCCGACTCAGTGACCGTCAATAAAGGAGGCAAAGGGGAGTCTGGACAGGGCACTGACAAAGCCCCGTTTTTCCTGGGGTAGTCATCTATGAAGTGCTTCCTCGAAGAGGGTGTGATGATTGTGTACTTCGTATAAATAAAGAGATAAATATGTGGTCCTTTGTGTCCCCTTCTGTTCACCTAGGACAAGGTTTACATGGCAGAAACTAAGTCCTTCTGCCCACCCCGAAGTCCTGTCCTTTATTCAGGAGTGAACCCTCACAGAGTGGCCTGGGTGCCAGCTGTTTACACGAAGAACCTGAGCGCACGGCCGCTGAGCTCGCTTGCTGGGGCAGAGACCTAGGGCGGTAGAAGCCACTCGCCTTGATTCGTGTCCTGGGCTGCTACAAACCGGGTGACTTAAACAACAGAAATGCATCACTTCACAGTTCCGAAGGTTGGAAGTCCGAGGCAAACAAGGCGGCACGGTTGGTTCCTTATGAGAACCTTTCCAGGCTTCTCGTGCTGGAGATGGCATCCCTGCCTCTGCACCCGGTTCTGCACTTCGCTCTGAGAAGCTGAGTGCGCACCTCTCATCAGCCTCCCACGGCCCCGGGGAAGGGTCCAGGCCACTGCTCATCAGCTTACGGGGACCCAGGAAAGGCAGCCGGTCACAGCAGGGCACAGAAATTAAAGCTCGACCAGGATGTTTGCAATAAGCCAGGGAATTGACAGGCGAGCCCAAGATGGTTTTTCAGGATCAAATTTCACCAGGTTTCTCCTCAGCATGGCTTTTATTGAAAGCTTTATTTATTTACTAATTGTGTCGGAACTGAACTTAGAAATTATTTATACCCATATCTCTGAAATTATTTATACCCATATCTATTTAGAGCGTGCCTCCAGGTCTTGTCCAATAAAGGGTTAAAATTCAACACTAAGTGATCAAAGAGTCTGCTTTTCCTGTAGAACTACATTCTCCTAAGAGGATGATGATAGTGACAACAGCCAGCATCCTTAGGTGCCATGATTTACATTTTTAAAAATTTTATATAAAAAATGAATCATCTACCTGTCACCTCAGAGGAAATGGAAAGGAATATGATTATTAGCTTTCACTCAGGTGAAATTTCTCACTTTTCATAAGGCAACCGAGTGACTCCTCACGATCATCGCTCTTCGTGTCCAGAAACACCAGACACTCTTCATGCCAAGTCTTTCCCTGCGAGACCAGTGGATCGACCACCGTCCTGTTCAGGTCACGTGTGTGCTGGTGCCACAGAGCACCTCCCGGCACTGTGGGGCTGCAGCTCAGTCCCCCGAGCCTGGGCTCTGCTGGAACAGATCTGCAGCAAGGCTAAGCCGCAGAGACGAGGCTCGGGAATCTAAGACGCGACTACGTGCTGACCGTTGTCTGAATATGAGGAAACGCGACACCAGTCTGTGTGCTGACGGGCGCGACTTGAAATGCAGTTCACGCTGGTGCACGCTCCCTAGAGGAAACACTGGGAAGACTCATTCCCAGGACGTCATGCCCATTTATTCTTCCTGCCAAGCAGTGTGAGGCCTCTTCTCCAGGGTGTGCGTGTATGCGTGTGTGGAGCATGCACCCACATTGATGGGGGCAGGCAGCCCTGGGTCCGACCTGAATTTATCTGGAAATGAGCTTTAGCTGTGCTTCCTCTGGACCACCCACATGCTGGAAACAATTAAATCCTTGGCGATAATTAGAAAACAATCACGGCCTGAGTCCCCTCGTGTCATAGCTAAGGGAAAGGGGATCTGACTTGGGCAGGTAGCTCAAAGGAACCAGGGTGTGTGCTGGTACCATCCCATGACAAGCTCAGAGTCAAGGCTGGGCAGTGAAATATGTCCACGAACCCAAGGAGCAAGTCAGGAGGCAGGAGTGGGGAGGCTGCACCCAGCAGCATCAGAGGCCCATGGCGCTGGAGCACAAGGCTGGTGGGACCTGTGGGTACCACGAACGAGCCCCGTGCCTGCTTGGGTCAAACTTTGCCTTTGTCCTGCAGCCACACGTCCAGCCCTTGGCCACCATCACTTAAGAGTAGAAGCCATCCCCAGGATCAAGGGCCTGGGCTGTGTCTATGGATCCTGGGAAGGGTTCAACCCTTACACGTAGAGGCTCTGAGGCCAGTCTCGGCTCAGCCGCCCTCGGCCTGCGTAATCCTGACGTCATTACACGATCTCGCTGAGTTTACTTTTCCTAATCTGAAATCTGGGGGTAATAGAATCTCCCCGATGGGAGGCGGCTGGCTCACACGTGTGAACGGTGCCTTGCACGTATTAAGCATGTGATTCGTTTTTCCTCCAGTGAGTTTAGCTTTTGTGCGTTGAGCTTCGAGGTGACCTAGAACGATGCCCCTTTAAAAAGCCAGAGGCATGGGCGTTGTGCTTTTGTGGATGTTTGAACGTCCCTTGACTGTTTACATGCTGATCATCTTACATTCTGTAGTGTGTGGGGAAAATTCTCTCTTTCCACTGAAAATGAATACTTATTTTTCTGTTTGTGAAAATAATGTTATGGAAAAACTGGCAAATGCAGAACCTGCCAGAGAAACATCACTCACATCATCTGCCTCGTGAAAATTGCCATTTACGTTAAGATGTATTTCCTTTCAACTTATATTTAATAATTAACTAACTATATCCTAAGGGGAGTTTCCTGAGGATGTTATCACGTTCAAGAACGGTTTGGAAGTATGCTGTTCACCTGAAACTAATATAAAACAATATTGAATGTCAACTGTAATTGAAAATTTTTTTAAAAAGAGGAGAAAAAGAAAAAAAAAGAATGCTTTAAATCTTTGAGCTATAGTTCCACACTCTCTTTAGAAATATTGTGCCAATCTGTAGCCTCACTGTCGCCCAGGGAGAGTTCAATTTTTATCTTTTCCTTAACATTAAGTTATTTAAATCCTTCCTCATTTGATATTTTAAAATTATAATATAGTTCTTCTTATTTACATTTCTTAGCGTTTTAGATAAGTTGAGTACACGTGTATTTTGGTAGTTGGCATTTCTTTTTTTGAATTAGTCATATATTCTTCTTATTTTTCTATTCAAATTTTAGTGCTCTTCTTAGTGTTTGTGTAAGCTCTCGGTGATATTACCAACTGTGTTTGTCGGATGCAATATAAATATTTTCTTCGCTTCCTTTAAACACTCTGTCTGTGATTATTTTAGTTATCTATTGCTTCATCACAAATTACCCCTAAACACAGTGACTTAAAACAACAAACGTTTGTCATTTCCCAAGTTCTGTGTCGTTCTAGCTCAGAGCTGTCACAAAGCTGCAGTCAGGGTGTCTCCTAGCACTCGGTCACCTGCGAAGGCTTGACTGGGGCTGGAAGCTGTGGCATCGCCATGGCTCGCTCGTGAGGCTATCGGCAGGAGGGCTTCACTGCCTGGGCCTCTCCGTAGCATTTCGTGAGTGTCCTCAGGATATGGCAGGTAGTTTCACCCAGAGCGAGTGACCTAAGATTAAATAAGAGGGAAGCCACAATGTCCTTTAAGACCTGTCCTTGGAAGTCACAGTGTGTTCGTTTTGCAAATCAATGACCAAAACTGAATCAAATAGGAACCGTAAAGAGATCTAGAACAATTAAAGAAATACAATCGGTAGCAAGGTTGTTTCTGTACGAAAAAGGCGTATTATCAGATAGCGCTATCTAAAGATTTAACCAGCTCTTCAGGAAGTAGACGCCCCTATTCTCTACTACTTTCCCAGAAAACTAGTGGATAGAAAAAGCTTGGCAACTCACTCTATGAGGCTAGAACGACCTTGATAACAGAGCCAGAGAAGCACAGTATGCGGAAGGAAGTTAGAAGACCCGTATCACTAACAGAAAGAAACAATCTTAGATGTGGAACCCTGAATAGTAAACCAGATAGAGCTTATGTACACAGATATCAGTGAAATAGGATTTATCACAGGACTATGTTGATCGTTTAATATCTGAAAATCTATGATGTGATTCACCCATTATCAGATTTAAAGGTGAAAATCATGATCAAGAAAGCAGAGTGTCACCTTGCTTAGTCATAGGCCCCCACCCTCAAACCCAATAAAAGCAGAACCTCAGGCCTCTCCCCGACCCCATGACCTTGCTGTGTGGCCCCAGGTGTGCTGTGCAATTTCCAGGTTCTATAGGTAATAAATCTTTATATTTTCGAAGTTCTTAATAGCTACAGCTGAAGGGTGTCTTGAATTATAATAAGAACCACAAGGGCAGGTCCAGTTTATCTTATTGATAGACTGAGGCCAGCACACAACTGCAGGTTACTAAATTAGTTACTGCATGGGAATGACTTAGCATAGTATCTGGTATATCATGTTCCATAATTACTATTGATGTTGTTATGATCTTTATTATTATTTATTATTATTTTTACTGCTGCTGCTGCCGCTGCTGCTATTACATCTGCGGAGGTAAGGGAGTGTGACTAATACCTTTTGAACGTCAATGCCAAACCAAGAATGTTATGCCCGTGATTTCACCTAGAGCGACGCTCTAGGAAAAGGAACATTATCGTTTTGCTTTTACAGTTGAGCAAACTGACTCGTACAGTAACTCATTAGCCAGTACGAAGTAGAACTCGTGTATGCACCTGTCACCTCTTCCACCGACCCATGTGTCAACAAGTTTCCACATGAGCATAAATTGAGGATTTGGTGCATGCCTTTCATTTGCTAATTCAGAATGTGTGGTGTTGTAAATACTTATTTTTACCATATTAGGTTTTATGAGTTTATTTTCAAATGAGCTATTGATAATATCTCCAGGGGAATATGGAATAGTAGCAAGAGGAAAGATCGACTGTAAAAATGCCTGGAATGCCATAAGCAAGCATAAGGCATTCAGCTATCATGGTTGCTTCAACGGTAAAAGAAAAATCCTAGAATAAGAGAGTTTCTTTAGCACGCAGCTTGGAGCGTGTGTGAAATGGTTGTTGGAGAAGAGAGAGGGGTCTAAATTCTAGCTGTGCCCCACGTAAGGGATCACTAAACACATCAGTTATTTATAAACCCTTGGAGCGTGGAGAGAAACAGCTTTTCCTCTTCAGTTTTAATCTCATGGGCATTTCAAAGAAAATATAACAATTATTAATTCACTTACGAGCATGTTATAAAAGTGTTATTTTACATAAAATCTCTTGTTTTTAGAAGAATATTGAACATATTCAATCAAAATAGCAGGCTTCAGGGTATAATAAAATCATTTCCAAAAATCAGCTCAAAAATTGCAGTCAGTCCATAAAGAAATCTTCAAGGGTCAAGAGAAAATGTGAACAAAAATTTAAAATGTGGTTAGTTTTTCATAAAGGCATATTAATTCAATTTATATGACTATCTTTTTATTCTGATAGAATGTCCTCGTTCTTTTTTTTTTTTTTTTGGTGTTAAACTATTCTTTTAACTTAGTTCTTATACTGCTATTTCTTCATTTATCATTTCATTATTTTGGGCTTTTATTTTTGTTTCCCTGTACTACTCTCTTTATGGTTAGGGTTTTTCTTTTTGTACCTTCTCACATTGATTCAATTAATTAATTTTGAGAATTTTAATTTTTTCCTTACTGAATGTTATATGTATAACAAATTTATGTTTGTTACATATATACTGCTACATTTGGGGTATAGTATTTTTATTTTCATTCATTTCTAACAGTGTTCCATGCTGGCCTGTTCTATAACCCGTGTTTGTTTAGAAGTGTGTTTTGAAACTTCCAAATGTTTTAAAACATTTTTAAATTGACTATTAATTGTTCTTTTCTATTTTCAAAAATACTTTACCAAACAACATGGTCTCATGATGTAAGTTCTGTGATATTTTAAAGATTTGCTTTGTAGCTTATTAAGAGGTCAATTTCTATGTGTCCCATGGGTGCGTGAAAACAAGATATGTCCTATTATCAGATAGGAGCTCCATAAATGCTAACTAGATCAAGGTTGTTAATTTTCTCACTTAAAAACCTATCACCTAATAATTTTTCTATCTGACCTGATTTTCTGAGATAAATGTGTTTAAATTTTTAATTCTTCTTTTAGATTTTTCAATTTTGCCTAATAATTTCTTCATCTTTATTGAATTTATATTTGGGCTACATGGTTAGATACTCTTGATTTCAAATTTTTGTGTTTTTCTTAAACTATTCCTCTCTATAATGTGGTAACCCTCTTTATCTCTAATAATGTGTTCTGTTTTGTTTTGTTTTACTATCAAGACTACTTTGTCTGACATTAATAATACCTACATCAGTTTTCTTTTGTCTTTGTTATCGTTTTAATTTTTAATTCTTAGTTTAATCAAAATATAGCCTGCTTTTTTAAAATCCAATTTGAAAATTGCTGTCTTTTAATTAGTGAACTCAACCCGCAGTAATTAGTCATTTGAAACATTAATTTCTACCATGTCATTTGAGTTTTATATAATATTTTTTTGCTTCTTTTCTTCTTTTCTCCTGTGTTCTTTTCTTTTAAACTTAAGTTTTAATTTTTTTCTCTCTTTTCCACACTTTTGTAAGTTATGTATTTTACTTCTGTTCTTTTACTGGTGATACTTAAATATTTAGCATGCAAATGTAATTTGATTTCAATATTAATAATTATTTTAGCAATTCTCATGAACTATACAAATATATGAGTTTGCTTTAAGTCCAAATCTCTACCTTCTACCTTTGATACTACAGTTATTTAATAGCGTAGTTGAATCCTACTGTTATATTTTATGTTTAGGTGCAACTTTTTTAATGGTCCCTAAATTACTTGTAGTTACTTGTATAGTTAATTAAGTTTGTGATTCACTCAGGTTTTGTATAAATAAAAATATTATCTCATACTTACTCTCGAATAACAGCTCAGTTGTATATAAAATTCTATACTGATATTTTTCCCTCAGCACTTTAACTATATTATTTTATTATCTTTTGATCTCTGTTATTGCTTTTGAGAGCTTTTGTAGTTGGTCTGCTTTTTCTTCTGATAGTTTTTAATGTTTTATCATTGTTTTAATATTGTGTGAATTTGTTACAATGTGTCCAGTTGTGGATTTAAGCTCATATTGTCCTGCTCAGGACTGAGTATACGTCTCAAATCTGTGTCCTGTTTTTGAACAGCTCTGGAAAATTCTCAATAATTTTCTCCTTGATTTTGCTTCTTCCCTAATTTTTCTATTTTCTATTTGGAACACCTTTAAAATATGCATTAAAAATATTTATGCTCTCATATTTTCCATCTCTTTATCTCTCTGTGCTACATTATTAGTAATTTTTTCACATCTATTTTCCAGTTCACTAATCTTCTCTTCAGCTATATCTCATTTTATTTAGCCTGCCAATTGAAATTTTAATTTCAATGACTATTTTATTTCTCAAGATATAACTTATTCTTTTTCAATTTCTTTATTCCTTTTTACTGAGATCTCTTTTTAAAACCCTATATTTTTAATCATTTTAAACACACTTATTTTATATTCTTTTTCAATTGTCTTCTTACATCCCAGGTATTGAAGTTTTATTTTATTTTATTTATTTATTTATTTATTTATTTAGGCAACCCTTGGTTGACCTCACAGATTGCAAGGACCTTGTCAGCTTACAATCCCTTATATTTTTATATTTTATGCCTACAGCACTTGATCTTTCTAAGTAGTCTCCCATCCAAGCACTAACCAGGCCCGACCTTGCTTAGTTTCCAAGATCAGACAGGATGGGCTTGTTCAGGGTAGCATGGCTATAGACCATACTGAAGTTTTAATTCTGCTATTTATTGTGTGCCTTCTTACTCTCTGTGCAGTGTATTGTGTCCTTGTATATTTTAAGTTTTTAAAAATAGGGAGTTATCTTCATTGGGGTTTGCTTTTTTCCAGTGAGGTCTGTGTTATCAGAGTGTTTCTTGAGAGAGGTTTTTACCTTTGCTTCTGCTAAAATTTTAAAGGCACTTGGGTCTAGAACTATTTTTATGCTAATTTCTTAGCTAGGGAATTCCTGGACAAAGAAAGGGCTATGCTAATGAATTCTTAAGGAGATTCTTACCTTTGCACCTAAATCCAGGCAGAAAGAGATAGGCTTCCTTGTTGTTACCCTGCACTAATGGATCCTTAAATTTCTGGCCAGCTTTCACAATCTTGTTCTAACAAAAAAGCCTCAGTTCCCAGTCTTGCCTTGTCTGGCTCCAAGACCTCAACTCCTGCCCCATATAAGCACTGAAATTTAGGTTCCTACATTTTCAAAACCAAAATCCACTCCACTCCCATCCACTTTATCATCAAGTCACATGTTTCTGGCACCTCTATTGAAAGCTCAGCAATGCCTTGTTTTAAAATGCTATACAGTATCTAAATATTTGTAGCATGAAGATTTTCAGGTTATCCAAACTACCAAAATGCTGGGCACATACCCCGACATTTTAAGACCAGAGTTTACATCCTGACCTAGGCTATCGTTCAAGCTAATCTCAGAAGCTGTTTCCTGAGATTCAACATAAAGAAGAAGTGGAGAGTTAAGACACGGGATGTAACTTTTCCTAAAAAAAATAAACACTTCTAAACGTAAATTGAACATCTCCAGTGGCCCTGCTGATGTTCTAAGTGATGAATACATATTTGAGTTTCTTAAATTCGTCAGTGCTGAGGTCTCTATTTTCGTGGACATCCTGGGCACAGAGCTATGATACGTGGTTTGCAGCAGCAAATGCAGTCCCCCCAGCACCCAGAAGATGGCATTAGGACAACCAGCCTCCAGGGAAGAGCTCAGCGTCCCTCCAGAACCATCAATAAGAATAAGAGTAAGACAAGAAGAATCCTTTATCATTTAAAAGAGACTTTCGATGGAAGATTGGAATTGTGTGAAGTTGGAAACAGCCAGAAAAGCTAATGTACCTTAATCTGTCTTAAATGACACACAAACATCTCTGTCAGCTCAGCTCTATTTAGTCCTGTTCAACTTCCTCTACACGGAAAATAGAAAAAGTCGTTGTCCCAACAGCAGAGCAGGAAGACAAACGGGAAAAACATCCAAATGTTTTTTTTTTCTTTTTTTTTTTGGTGTGAGATTGGGGGGTGGGGAAATTGTGGCATGTGATTGATTACCATTATGGTTTATTTTCATAAATTATTTCTTTCTTTGATAAGTCAAACCTAATTTCTTTTTGCTTACCAGTTTGATTAAAAATGACACCCCATAAAAAACCAAAATAAAAACTAAAATACCAGTCCAGTTCTGCTACAACATGGATTTTCCTCTATAGGAAGGGAACTGCAGGCCCTTCTGAACTGGCAACCCCAACGCTGTGGGAGAGAGTCCCACCCTAGCTGTGGTAAGACGAAGGCCTGTCTAATTCCTGTCGACTCCAAGGATATGGGAAGAATTCCTTGGGACACCAAGAAGTCTGCAGAGAAGAGCAGTCTTTAAACTCCCTGGCCCTGAGGCCTCAATGTAGATGAGTCAGAGTTCCGATTCTACCTCCCACTCCACGTGTAGCAACAGAGACACACACTGCGAGCAGGCATGCCACCCGGTCTCCACACGCTCCAGTGGAGGGCTACCTCATCCTTTTCTTCCCTCAACACTGAAGCTCGGGGTTTCTTGAGAACCAGCCATGGACCAGTCCAAGTGGTCAGTGCTCAAGCGAAGAAGGGTCCAGACTGGTTTCTCCTGACAGATGGCTCAGTGGCTAGAGACCTGTTCTCTTCCACACTCGGCTGAGGTCATCTGGGCTTTGGAACTGGAGGCTCAACTTGAAAGATAAAGCAGAACTTCGGGCTGAAAAATTCCAGGATAGGAATTAGTCACAAGAAGACAGGGGAAAAAAAAAAAAAAAAAAAGCACAGAATGAGATAAAATATTCAGCTCAGGGTGTGAGTGTAAGGGGAAGGACAGGAAGATGACTTTGACGGCACCTGTCTCTCCGAATTGGATAGATCAGAAAAGAAACACAACAGTGGGTGAGGCAAGTCCTCAGGCCACCTCCCACCCAGCCACCCCCATGTTCCTCTTGTCCTTCATAGAGGTTCTAGAGGGCATGCAAGCTCAGTCACAGAAAGACCACATTGTTTTGTTGTTAGTCAATGTGAAATATCCAATTTTCGCCATATGAAATATGACAGTATTACGACTCAGTGACGAACAGTGTGTTTGTAAGTGTGTGTGTAAAATAAAGATGTTTTCCCATTATCTTGGATTATGGCTTTCTGTTTTATTTTCCCACTCCTGCAATTCTTTGTGAAAGAAAAGGATACATTCCTTTTATCAGTAACTGATTCACACCCTCTTGGCACATTTTTCTCATTTTTTCCCAAGACTCGTAGTCCTGATCTTGATTTCTCCCGGGGATTCAACATGGTTAATTTTTCTCATTCGTTCCTCGATCGCTTTTGTGTTAAGGAGTGGTATAATAAATTACGTGCCTTCTTGCTTTACTTGGAAATCAGCTTCTGTGTTTTCCAATCCTGGGAGATTTTGTTGAAATCCTTGAATACAGATTGAGAAGTTCGATGGCTGAGTTACCAACAATAATTAAATCCAAGAGAAAGATTTTCATTGAAATCTCCATGGAATCCTGCTTGGTTTTTTCTTACTTTGCATAGGTAATAATAATAATAATATTCATTTTATTACCAATCCAACATTAGTAAAGATAAAATGCATTTTGACTTCTCTAAATATTTTCTTATTTAGGAAGGCTCTCTACTAAATGCATAGCAAGTGAATTTAATATCTAATTGGACACTCGCTAAAGTTATACCCCCAAGTATGGCACTTAAAAAGAGACCTGGCACACGCCCCGTACTAATGCATGGAAAGTTATGATTGCATCTGGACCACTTTCCTGACTGAGTTCCCCTGGGCTCCAGAATATAAGCTGAAGTAACAAAAACAACCCATTCTTTAGTTTCATTGTGAGAAATAAGGGTCAGGTTTTAAGCTTCTAGGAATAGAAAGTGTTAATAAAAGGCTGAAGCCTTCGAATTTTGTCTAATAACTGCTATTAAAACTCCATAAACTGATTCTCCACCAGGAGCTATTTTGCCTTCGAGAGTCATTTGTCAGCATCTAGAGACAGTTTTGGTTGTCATAATGAGGGGGCGGGGCAGTAGGATGCCACCAGCATCTAGGGAGCAGAGGCCAAGGATGCAGCTAAACACCCCACAACACACAGAACAGGGGGACCCAACCCTCATACCGCCAACAACAAATAATGATTTAGCCCAAAATATCAATAGTGATCATGTTGATAAAGGCTGCTATATTAAATGATTTTTCTAAAGAGACACAACCTCATACCGCATCGCTGATTCACATGGATTAGGTTTGTTAACACCTTTGTTGAGATGTAATTCACATATCAAACAATTTACACATTTGGAGTGCCCAAGTCAGCGATTTTTAGTTTGTTTGCAGCATTATGCAATCACCACAATCAATTTTATGCTTTTATCACCCCCAAAAGAAACCCCATATGCTTTAGTCATCATCTCTCTGCCGTTCCCCACCCCCTCCCAAGCCCTAGGCAACCTCTAATCTAGTTTCCATCTCTATGGATTTGCCTATTCTGTATATTTCACATAAATAGAATTATACAATATGTGACCTTTTCTGTTTGGCTTCTCTCACTTAGCATAATGTTTTCAGGGTTCACTCATGTTGTGGCCTACATTAGTACTTCATTTTCTTTTATCGAAGAATAATACGGTATAAAAATAAACTAGTTTATTTATGCATTCATCAGTTAATGGCCATTTGGGTTGTTTCCACTTTTTGGCTATTTTGAATAGTACTACTATGAACATTTCTGTGCAAGTTTTTGTGTGAATGCATATTTTTATTTCTCTTGGGTATCTAACCAGGAATAGAATTTACCATATCATATAACTTTATGTTTCACATTTTGAAAAATTGGCAAACTGGTTTCCAAAGTAGCTTAACCACTTTAAATTACCACCAATACTGGATGAAGGTTCCAATTTTTACACATCCTCATCATTTGTCATTATCTGTCTTTTTCATTATAATTAACATAGTGGGCGTGAAATGGTATCTCATTGTGGTTATAATTTGCATTTCCCTAATAACAAACAATGTTGAGCATCTTTTCATGTTTTTATTGACCAATTTTGTTTATTTGGTTATTTATATTTTTATTATTGAGTTGTTAAATATTTTTTACGTAGGCGCAAGTTTCTTATCTGACCAAAGTTTGCAAATATTTTCTCTCCTTCTGTGGGTCGTCTTTTCACTTTCTTGATAATATTATTTGCAGCATAATGGTTCTTTAATTTTAATAAGTTCCAAGTTACCTACTTTACCTTTTGCCACTTGTGTTTTTTATGTCATATGTTTTGCCTAACTCGAGGTCACAAAGGTTTACGTTCATATTTCCTCTCAAGAGTTTTATAGTTTTAGCTTCTACATTTAGATCTACGGTCTAATCTGAGTCAATTATTTTTGTATAGTGTAAGGAAGGCATCCAATTTCAACTTTTGCATATGGGTTTCCAGTTGTTCCAGAACTATTTGTTGAAAAAAATTTTTCTGCCTCTACTGGATCGTCTTCACATGCTTGTTGAAATTAGTTGACCATAAATATGAGGGTTTATTTTTGGACTCTTCAGTTCGTTTCTGTTGATCTCTGTCTATCCTTATGCCGGTACCACTCTGTTTTGTTGATTGTAGTTTTGTAATAAATTCTGAAATCAAGAAGTGTGAGTTCTTCTACTTTGCTCCTTTAAATGACCGTTTGGGCTATTCTGTATCTTTTGAATTTCCATATAAATTTTAGGATCCACTTATCAATTTCTGAAAAACAGCTGGGATTTGGATAGGTATTGCATTGAATCTGTAGATCAATTTGAGGAGTGTTGACATTTTAACAACATCGCGTCTTTAGATCTGAGAACATGGAATATCTTCTCATTTATTTTGGTCTTCTCCGATTCCTTTCAACAATGTTTTGTCATTTTCAGTGTATAAGTCTTAAACTATTTGGTTAAATTTATTCTTAAATATTTTATTCGTCTTAGATGCTATTATGAATGAAATTGTTTTCTTAATTTCATTTTCAGATTGTTCATTTCTAGTATATAGTAATACAATGGATTTTTGTTAATTAATCTTGTATCCTGAAATCTTGTTGAATTCATTTATTCTAATACTTTTAGTAGACGCCTTAGGATTTTCTATATACAATATTATGCCATATGTAACTAGAGATCATTTTCCTTTTTACTTTACAATCTGGATGGCTTTTATTTCTTTTGTTTGCCTAATTTCCCAGGCTAGACCCTCTAGTAAAATATAAGTGGTGAGAGTGGATATGTTTGTATTGTTCCTGATTTTGAGGAAAAAGCATTCAATCTTTCATGATTGAGTATGTTGTTATCTGGTTTCTTTGTAGATGTCCTTTATCAAGTTGAAGAAATTTCCTTCTTTTCTTAGCTTGTTGAGTGTTTTTATCATGAATAGGTGTTGGATTTTGTCAAATATTTTTTCTGCTCTACTGAGATGATCATGTGATTTTCATCCTTTTTTCTATTGATATGATGTAATACTGATTGATTTCTACTGTTAAACCAGCCTTATATTCTTAGGTTATATCCTACTTGGTTATAGTAGAGAATCCTTTTTATATATAGCTGGATTTGGTTTGCTAGTGTTTTGCTGAGAATTTTTTGTGTCTGTATTCATAAAATACATTGGTTTGTGGTCTTGATAGTTTTCTTATGATGCATTTATTTGTTCATTGTGTCTGTGTAATACTGGCCTCACAGAATAAGTTGGAAATTGCTCCCTCCTCTTCTGTTTTTTTTTCAAATAATTTTTGAATGGTTGCTATTAATTTTCTGTTTAAATGTTTGGTAAAATGCCTTAGTGAAATCATCTGGGATTTTCTTTGTGGGAAGTTTTTTAATTAGCAACTCAATCTTTTTATTATTTTTTTTAGGACTATTCAGATTTTGTTTCTTCTTGAGTTAGTTACAGTAGTTTATGTCTTTCTAAAAACTCATCCATGTCATCTATGCCCATGGCATACAAATGTTTATACCTTTATAATCTTTTTTATTTCTAGAAGATTGATAATGATTATCACGCTCTCATTCTTGGTTGTAATCATTCGAGTCTTCTCTCTTTTTTTTATTAGTCTAGCCAAAATTTTGTCAATTTTGTTAATCTTTTCAAGAAAGCAACTTTTGGCTTAATTAATTTTCTAGATTTTTCTAATTTCTATTTTATTAATTTTTGCTCCAACTTTTAATATTTTCTCCCTATACTTATTTTGGCTTTAGTTTTCTCCTATTTTTCCATTGTCTTAAGGTAGAAGGTTGACTTGAAATTTTTCTTCTTTTTTAACGTAGATGTTTATAGCTATACATTTCCTTAGAAGCACTGATTTACTTGAACTTGTAAGTTTTAACATGTTGTGTTTTGTTTTCTTTCATCTCAAAGTACTTTCTATTTTCCCTTGTGATTTCTTCTGTGACTCATTGGTTATTTAGGAGTGCGTAATTTTATTTCCACATAGTTGTTAATTTCCCAAAGTTTCTAATATTTCATCGTGGTTCAGAGAACATACTTTGTATGATTTCAAACCTTTTCAGTTTACTGGGGCTTGTCGTATGGCCTAGCATATTGTCTATTCAGGAAAATGCTCCATGTGCATTTCAGAAGAATATATATTCTACTGTTCTTAGGTGGAGTGGTCTATCAATGTTTGTTTGTTTATAGTGTTGTTCAAGTCTTATATCCTTCTGATCTCCCTAGTTGTACTACACATTATCAAAAGTGGAATATAGAAGTCTGCAACTATTGTTGCTGAATTGTCAATTTCTTTTTCTATTTCTGTCATTTTCTACTTTGTGTATTTCAGGGTACTGTTGTTAAGTGTATATGTTTTTTAATTATCACATTTTTCTGATAGCTTGATCTTTTTATCATAAAATGTCCTGTTTATCTCTAGTAACTTTTTTTTCTTTTTTTTGGTCTTAAAGTCTATTTTGCCTGATATCAGTAGCTCTCTTATGGTTGCTGTTTGCATGGCTTATCTTTTATCATTCTATTTGCAATCTATTTGCATCTGTGTATTTTATTCTGTGTCCTGTGGGAAGCATAGAGTTGAATAATGTTCTCTTTTCCAATCTAACAAATTCTGCCTTTTGATTAGACCATTTCATCCACTCGTACTTAAATGAACATTGTAATCGATATGGTCGGATATACGTTGTCCATTTTACTTTAGCTTTCTATATGTCTCATATCATATTTTGTTTCTGTGTTCATCTTTTACTACTTTCTTTTGCATTAAGTGAATATTTTCACTTAATATTTTAATTCCTCTAATGATTTTTGATCATAGCTTTTTGAGTTATATTCTTAGTGGCTCATAGTAAACTGCTTTCTGGGGCTTATAGTATACATCTTAATTGATCAGAATTAACATCAGGTTTATGTTAACTTAATTCCAGTGAGGTATGGAAACTATTCTTACATAGCTCTATACCCTCTCCCTCTTTTTTTGTGATGTTCTTGTCATACAAATTCCTCTATATATGTGACAAACCCAACAGTACCTTGCTGTAATTATTAATTTCTACAATTTTATCTCTTACAAGGAAGCTGAAAGAAGAAAAGAGATGTAGTATATATCTAAAGACTTTGTGATGTCAGTGTTCTTTTTCATTTTGGGTTCTTTTTGTTCCTGTAGAGTCAAGTTACCATCTGGTGTCATCTCCTACTCCAACACAGCTGTGTTCCCGCCCACCTTCTTTCCACTGTTATTGTCAAATAGATTAATCTGTATATGTTATAAGCCCTGAATCATATTTCGAATAAAAACTGGATATAATATAGTAACATGATTAGTTACTGTAGCCCTGGGATCCTTCGAGACCAAAGAGAAATACCCAAAGGAAGCAATTTCTTTCTAGGAAGATAGCACCATGGCCATTAAAGGACTTCATAACTTTGTGATCTGCTCAAAAGATAAATCAAGGCTGGTGTAAAGATTCTAATCTAGTCATTAAATAGAGGTTGACAGCTGAGAGCCCTTATTGACAATATACCGAATTTGTCATACTGTTTCAATGTCTGAGGTTCCCGTGATTATAGGGACCCAGCTTGAGTGTTGTCATTAGTGCCTAGGTAAACATGTCAATAAATATGAGTTTATGCATAAAGACAGCTGCTATTTTGGGAAGCTAAATAATGAGCGAATACTTTTTACAATGATTTATGTTCCTGAATTTTAAAATTTATTCAGCATCCTGAGTCAGACAAGTCTAAGAATGAAATGAAATGCAAAGCTGGCAACAGAGGCGTCTTCTGACTCAGAATAAGCCATCCCGTCAGGCAGGTTAGTTATGCTTCTAGTTCACTTTCTCCGTGCTCAAACAGAGGGTGATGTCTAGACGCCCACGTGAGGTAGTTTCCTGCTAAAATCAAGAAATGCTGGGAGTTCAACTGAGATCAAGAAAAATCAATGTGGTTGATGAATAGTTTTAGTAGATTTAATAGCTTTTTGGACACAGAAGCTCTTTTTTTTTTTTTTTTTTTTTGCGGGGAGGGAGCTTTCTTGAAACAGTTATAAGCTTTTTTCTTTTTTCTTTTTGCCATTGTTTATTAGATCTTTCAACAAACTGCTTCACGTTTTGATCACACTCTCTCTTTTTTTGCCCCAAAAGTTGAGCTAGAATTTGAGCTTATTTGTTACTCCCGGAAAAGGTGTGGACACCTCCACTGCTATCTCAGGGAGTGCTGTGATCAGGGGAATCTGTCTTTTTGTTTTGGTCGATTATATGTTCATTCTGTCAGCAATATGAATGTGTAGCATTTTGTCTTTGAATTATAGACGGTCGAAAATACTTAGATATCGAGTATTTAAAACTACTTTAAAGCACCGGACCACAGACATCAGCATCTCTGGGTCTGCGACGCACTCTGGAAGTTGTTAGCTTTTACTGACAGCCAAGAGAAATGCGACGATCCACCACTTGGACCTTTGATGTAGATGATTTTCTTTTAAAATAAGTTTGTCATTTTTCTAAAGATAGATGGTTCGGACTGTGTTAATATTTCTATTCTGTAATCCTGCTATTACTTTCGTTTGCCTCTAAACTTTTAATTCATTTATACCTCCCGAAAATAAATACTGTGAAGAGAAGAGGCAACTGACAAATGCAAAGGGAGGGGCTTGCAGAAATGACCGACTCAGCAGGTTATAGATTAACCACATGCTATAGATCTCTCAATGGCCTTCTGGAAACTCTTGTCACACCTACAAGACAAACGACCTGTTAATAGATAAGACCAGTGGTCTGGAAATTCCTTCCCCTTGCAGCTCCCCACCTAAAACTCCCCCTTCCCCATCCTGAGTCACAAGGTACATGTAGAACCTCAGACGAAGGAATCACGCGCCCCCTGCATGGACACTGCAAAGGTACATAAACTGTAAGAAATCTAAACAAGGGGAGCTCAGGCTCTGGTGCTGTTAAGCCCCACGTGCTCTGCTGCCTAAAAAATTCTCCTTCCTCTAACAAAGTTGTCTGAGCGTCTGATTTCCTCTGTCGGGTGTTGCTTCCTGCAACACTATATTGTTTCATCACGGTGCTTCAGGGAAAGAGCACGGGAGGCCTGCCCCTGGCTCCCTCCTCCTCTTCCTGCATTATCTACCAGGTGAGGATGGGACGTACTGTTCAGCTTGCTGAGGGCAGCGATGGTGGAGCTGGATTTGGTCAGATTTCCTGTCTCTAACTTGTGTGATTATTCTTTATCCTCACTTGCGCTGGCTACTTGTGTCCATTTACAAAACTATAGACATACCGAGAGTTTTGCCCAATTTAAATGTGAATCAAATCAAATTCTAATTTTATGAGAAGAAACCTGTCGTCATTCTCTTTATGACTTTTTTTGCATTCCTGTGTGAACCTCCTCCACCGAGAGTTATGGGGTGGGGCAGCTTACATTCTTTTCTCTCGGCTCAACACATAGGCCTTTCTCCTTGAACTTCGGTTCTCTTAGACCTGTTGACTGTGAGATAGACGTGTGGGTAGCTTCCTAACCAAAATGCCAGTTCTGAACCTCTCTCTAAATTCTGTTGCAGACCAAGTTTCAGACTGTTTTCCAGCTATGAGAACAGACTCTCTCTGTGTTCATACAGCCCTGCTTCCCCCGCAAATCAGTTCAGCCCCGAAAATACTCAGGGACCACCTTTAGTTACAGGAGCCCTCCCCTGAGAATGGGTTAGTCCTAGGCGTGGTATAAGTATTATGATCTTCACCTGTTTGTACCTCAGCAAAAGTATTGATTTCCATTAGTCACAACTCTGTGTTTAGAACTGTCTTCAGCTTCAAGTGGATGAACAAATTTAGCTTGTTCTTCATGACTCGAGAAGTCCAGAGCAGACATCCAATGTCATCGGGCACCCGAGTTCCCTCTTTCTTTCTACTCAGCCTTTCTTAGCCCAGGTTTGCTTCTTCCTGTTACAAGAGGGCTGGCGGGTCTACCACCGCAAGACAGGAGGCGGAGGGCGACGGGTAAAAAAGACACGTCCCGTTAATTAAACTCTTGTAAAAAGATCTTCCGGATGTGAGATGAACTCCCTCATATAAAATTTGGTTCGGATGTCGAGAACGATGATGCTACACGTGCACTCACCAAGAGAGTACAGAGGAGTTTATTACTCACATAATGAGGCTTTATGGGGTGAGCAGGGCAAACTCCCAACATGATCCCAAAATAGCTTAGTACAACAGAGAAAGGAGACTGCCTTGGTCTTCATTACGGGGAGGGGATGAGGCTGGGAGGAGGGTTCTCATGTGAGGGCAGGGGCTCGTGACATTTGAACTTTCACCCACACCAAAGGAGGCAGCACCCAGGCTTTCTCGCCAGCTTCCTGGATGTGGAACAGGAAGGGGAGGGAAGGGGAGGGGATTGTCAGCAGTCAGGTATCAGAAATAGAGTCACACTCTTCACTACACTGTCTGGGTCATCTTCTGTCTCCGTCATAGATGGCTGGGAACCGCGATGTGTTAGCTACAGTCGTGAGGACTGACTGTTGGTGCAGGAGGAGTCGCAGGTGGCGGTGAGTGAGGTGAGGTTAGCAGCGGGCTCTTCTTCCGGCTGCTCTTCCTTTGGACCCGGGACCTGACCTTGGCTTATCTGTCAGCTCCAACGGTGCGCAGACACTGTGCTCATTGGTGGCAGATGACCAGGTCCAGGGAACTACAGTGACGCGGCCTTTTCTAAATGACAGAGGAGCAGCAGGGAAACTTGGGGAAGGGAGCTAAGAGCTATTTTTTGGGCTACAGCGGGACCCAGAGCATGTGTCCACTTATAAATACAAGCATATGAATTCAGGCCTCCTGAAGCTTGATCACAATGATACATGCACCCTCCTGCTAATTGCAAAGATGAAATGAACACACACATTAAAAACAAACAAACAAACAAACAAACAAACAAAACAGCTTAATTCTAACTTCCAAGTTGGAGGCTGGAATGCTTTAAACCCAAGGAGGGAAGTTCCTGAAAGATTATTGATAAGAGGAAGAAATTTTTTCCCAGTGGAAAGGAAGGAGAGGAGAAATCGAATGAGATAGAAGCGTTTTCCAGCACTCTATCATCCGGGGTTTGCGGGGAAAAACAAGCCTATAGGATAAGACATGTCCGCCTCTTACTTCTCTCCACGTCTTTGACCTGTCTTTTCCTCACGAAGTGCTCAAAGGCTGCTCCCTGGTTAGAAGGACCCTACAGCTGGGAGGCAAGTCACTCCGGGAGGTGGGTAAGTTCAAACCCCATCAGGTCGGTTGTCGACAACGACAGCGAGCATCCGGGTGTTTGCGGATGAAGGTCAATGGTAGAAATGAGCCGTTTTCCCCAGAACCGCAGAAGCTGTGGTTCTGGCCTGTCGCAGGAGGGAGAAAAGGCCCGTCAACATGGAGCTGATGGAGAAGAATTCAGAACTAGTTTTTTGTTGTTGTTGTTTTGGGTTTCAATTTTCCAGGGGGCCAGATGTTCCTGGAGGCATGTTCATACTTAATACGAAGGTTCGATCAGAAAGAAATCTCTTTGATTTGACTTTTACGTTACAACATCGATCTTTATAACCGTTGCTCAGTTCTTACAAGGTTGCTATCTGACCAGCCCAAGGTCACAATGCCACCATCGGAAAAGACCTCAAATGTCATGACCCCCGAGGGTACTCAGCAAAGGCATCCTGCTTCCCTAGAAAACGCGTGGGTGACCCAGTGGACCCCCCAGAGGGGAATCCGCACACATGAGTTTGGGAAAAACTCTTCTGGGGGCCTGATTTATTTTGATTTTTTTTCCTTCACCCCTTTTTTTTCTTTTGAAGGGCTTAAAAAAATAATTTCCATTGTAGCCGGGAAGGCAGAAAAGGTACTGAACGCCAAGCACATTTTTGGTGCCCTATAAAAGCTAAATAAAAACAATAGTTATCGACCAATGAGGTACAACATAGACGAGCGAACCAAAGATATGTAAAAGGCCAGCTCCACCAACCTCATCTTCACAAACCAGTTAGGGTTACCAGGAGCAGAAGGGGCTACCGCTCCTAGCTCGGGGAGCATGGCTTGGCCTCTCATCTCCCCTCTAAGTGAAAGCAGAAAGCGGTTCCATGTGTCAGCTTCGGAGTGACCGCCCTGCAGTGGAAAAAAAGACATCTTTTGCCGTGACTTTATCATTTGATGCAGATGTTTGGCTCAAGTCTCCTGACCTTGTCAGCAAAACTGATGGTAAAAAATTAGAACGAGAATCTCGGTTTATTTGTGTTTGCTTATGAGGTGTCAATGTACACATGTGAGCGTTTGTGCTGCTGCGGTGCCCGACGGAGCTCCGATGCTCGGGCGTCTTCCCTATTCTTTCTCTTTGTTGTGGATAGTCAGATTTATTACTTAAATTTACCGATCATTTCTACCTCCCTCCACCCTTCATTCTTCAAGGACCACCATGATGAAGTCCGCTTTATTACAGTGATTACTGCTCCCCGCCCCCCACCTTTTATTTATCAGCTGTCAAGAAACGCCGCCTCCCACCGCGGCACTGCAGATGGCTCACCCTCTCTTGACCTCTAGGTTTTCCAGAGTCTGCAAAGAATAAAAACAGCGGGTTAATCCTCAAAAGTTCATCGTGTCTAAGCTTTCCTTAGGGGGCCCGAGGGCTGGTTTGATGCACTTCGTCCACTTTCCTGGCGGAAACTGGTTAAAAAGTAGCTAAGAAGTTCTGAAAAGCAAAAGTGGCCTTGATAACAAGTTAAGCATGAGCGAGGAAGTTTTTCTTGAGCGTGAGTCCTGATGCGCTGCCCGGGCCTTTGGAGTCATCGTACCCGGGTTGTCTGTTTTCCTTTTGGAGATGGATGGAAAGCTGTTCTCCAAATGCATCTGAGTTGTTGAATATCTGTTAGGTTTCAGGGAAGCCATTCTTTCTTCCAAAACAATTTTAATTTTTATGGAGCCTAAGTTAAAACAGGAACATTTATTTTCTTATGGGTAAAGTTCTTGGAAGGCTCTATGGCAAAGATTTAGTACATTTCTTGACCAAATAACACTTGACCAAACATAGCTTCTACAACTGACTTCTCTCAAAAGAGAGAGAGAAAAAAAAAAAGGTTAAAAAATGCAGGGGTTTAGTCTGTGAAACTATTTTCATGGGGCTTAGTTTCTCAAAATGCTCATCTCTCAGAAAAGCCTTCCAGAGTCTACAGGTGGTACCAGCCTTTAGCGTTAAAATAAAAATTACCCATGTGTCATTATTGCTGTGGGATAATAGCGTTAATGGAACACCCGCCCATTTAGTTCCTTTGTTCTAATCAATGACAGAGTCTCTGCGATTTACTGGGATTCATAAATATGCCAATATAATTTTAAAAAGTTCGGGGCAGAGAGCATCATGGAACGTATTGTACCTTATTGTAAAATAAAAATAGCCTTGGACAGCCCGCGGAATGTGTTCTAGTGGCATCACCGGCCCTTTGCTGTGGTTTTCCTGCTGGTCGGGGAGCTCTGCGTCAGGGGCAGCGGGAGCCAAGTGTCTGGTTTGCGCTCAGTGAGGCGTGTTTCCGTTGCTGAGAATTTTCAGGCTTGCAATCTCCCCAGTTGCGAGACCGCCAGGTCACCTTCCTGTGGAGTGGGGCATTGATTTTGCTCCAGGTGGCTCACCAAAGGTTGGGGTGTCGGAGCTCAAACACGGCCAGCGTGATGATGCCCACAGGACACCTCCCCCTGGGCCAGTGGGTGATGGAGACGGGGCAGCTCAGTGGAGTTTTTGTCTTGTACAAAGCTTGCTATCCCAGATTCAGGTTCTTTGCTATGAACAGCAAAGTCACGGCACTGTGTGGGGTTGGGGCAGCCACCTAAGTGTATTTCCGTAAGGTATACTACTGACACAATACAGGATTGCCACCCTTCTTGAGTTATGTCGTTTTTCAGCCTGCACTTTTCACGAGTGACTTACTCTCTGAGGTCCCTTTGTCCACAGAGACTCAGGGTTTGTGTGTGATAAACCGCTTTCCTCCGCCCACGGAGGGTGCTTGTCCTTAATAAAAGCGTGAATACCAGGAGCCATGTCTGTCCTTCTGGGCTCTGCCACCTCTACTGCGTGGTCATTTGTTTTGTGCAGGCGAGACTTGAGTGGTGCATTTTCCATGCTCTCTCTTGGTGCTCATGTGCTTCCCAGACTGACTCAAAGTTGCTCCTCAAAACATGTTGCCCCCACTGCTGCTTCTCTGATATTTGCTACTGCCACAGTGACAATGACCTTCGTGCTGGGACTTCACATGGGGCTGCACGAGGAAGAGACCCCCTTCCTCACCACCCCCCATACCTATAGATAAACCCTTTGAGGCCAAACCTGACAAAACCCCAGGGCAAGGAGTTTGAAGGCAGAAGGCTTTCTCCAACATTTGAACCATTTTAAATGCCCCATGTGGCCTCATTTCAAGCTCTTATGATGGTCCGTGAAGCCCTACACGATCCCTCCCCCTGAGCCCCGACCCCCACAGCTCTCTTACCACATGGTCGGCACCTTCTTTTCTCCAGCTCCTCCCCTCCTGAGCTCTGCTCCTCGGCCAGCTCCTCCATCCCTACAGGTCTCTGTTCAAAAGTAGCCTCATCGGTGACATCGTCTCGGCCTTCCATCCACCTCACTAACTCCCGTCACCCTCACCTGCTTTCTCTTCTCCGGCACGCCTCCTCACCTGACAAACTGCACATACATCTGCTGACTTAGAAGCTCAAGGTGAACAAAGAGGAGGCTCGACTGGGTGTTCTCTGGTGCTTCCATAGCCCATGAGCTCCTGGCCCATGGTAGATGCTTGATTAAACTTTGGTGCATGCTGGGTAACCAAAATTATCAAGCCAAAGGGTGCGGGGTCCAGGAGGCAGCAAATGGTAGCGATTCAACTCTCTGCCTCTCTGCTTGGGTCAGCGACCTCAGCCCTGTCACTGAACTTTCTTGTCTGTGTAATTATTGAGATGTGGGCTAAATTTTTAGAAAGTTAAGATTTTGGATGGTTTTTCAAGGTATAACCTTTTAGAATTATTTATCTTCTTTCTGACTTTTCCTACTGGACTATAATCTTCTTAAGGGCAGGATTATGAAATATGCATCATTTTATTCTCTGATATCCACAGGACAAGCCTTGTGCTTAGTTGGTGCTCAATAATTGCTTATTGAAAAGAACCTGTTTTTTTGTTTGTTTTTTTCTAGGACTTCCTCTACTCACTGTGATTAGGAACCTTTTTTTTTCCAAATAATCCATTTTATCTATCTGATCTGCTGGATCAAGTGTTGGCAAACTACCTGACAAAGACTAGATAGCGAATATTTTCAGCGTTGCGGGCCATGCTTCTTTTTCACGACTATACACATCTACCATTTTAGCATGAAATCAGCCATAAACATCTTGTAAACAAATGGTTATGGCTGTGTTGCAATAAAATTCTATTTACCAAAACAGGTGGTGGGCCATATGTGGCCGGGGGCCCGTAGTTTGCCGCCCCCTGTGCTAGAGCATATTTTATTGCCATAAAATAACCATTCTTAAAAATGAACTGTTTGGTCCTATTGTGTTTCTGAATTAGACATAAGCCACGTTTTGGCATTAAACTCATTATAGTTGCGTTTTTATTGTTGTCTGTTTGTTACCTGAATAGAGAGTTGCGAAGTGACTCTGAAGCTTGAGTCCTCCTTTATTTTAACTTTAGATTCTATAAAGCTTGACACACTTGAGATTTAGCCCAAATCTCAATAATTACACTGACAAGAAAGTTCAGAGACAGGGCTGAGGTCGCTGACCCTAGTGGGGAGGCAGAGAGATGAATCGCTACTCTTTGTTCCCTCCTGGACCCCGCACCCTTTGACTTGATAATTTTGGTTGCCCAACAGTCACCAAGTTTAAGGCACCAAGACACTGCCTTTTCTTTTTTCTTCCTTTTTTGATTCTTAAATAATATCCCATCTCTGTGACTTTCTCGTTTACATAAGTTGAACCTGAGACAAAGCTTCCAGTGCTGGCTCGCTACGCACTTTGTGGTTGAACCAGTTTCTCACCCGCTAGAGTCTGGACGAGGGGAAGAAAGGATGACGCCGGATTAAAGGTGTTTGGAGGCGGGATCGGCAAGTAATGTAGACCAGCGCGTTCCTCCTCCGCTCTCCCCAGGCCTAACACCGAGTAATCCTTGTATACACACTCTGTACAAGCGAGGACAAAGGGACAGACTTTGGTCCCTTAGCTGAGACTCTAAAAATACCAAGGAAACAGAAAGGAGCCCACATCTCAGGCGTGGCACAGAAACCTGACCTGCGCGGGGCCTTCGGACCCAATAGAGAGCCGCTGTCTTTCCTTGCCTGCTGGTTGCCAAGCCGACTTCCTTCCATCTCGCCTGCCGCTGCCTCTGTCCAGCCCGGAGTGGGTGGGAGAGTGTCTCTGAGAGAACTGTTGACGCCCCTGGCAGGAGGGGCCACCCAGCACCCTCTGGTCCCCAGCTGCCTCCTCTAGGCAGAATTAAGTCCCAACCAGAAAGAACTTTACCTCCGGTTGCACCCCAGTCCCTGCACAGACTTGAGTTTGAAATGACTTAGGGAAGAGGGGAAAGGAGAATATATAGATATTTTTTGACCTTTTTGTTCCCGGCCCTAAGGGGAACAGCCCTGTAGCTGATGTGATAGTGGGGCTGTGTCTTCTTGTACCTTGTAAGGTGTTTATTCTACAGAACTAGCGGGAACCAGTAGGTAGGTACTCAGGACATTAGAACAGCTTCTTTTCTCCTTAGTAAGAAATCATCAAAGTAACCAGAGTTGTGGACAGGGAGCAGACCAAAGGGCCAGCTAAGAGAACCCCGGAGGTAGAAGATCGCCTGGATGCTGTGGGTCTAAGATGCTCTTTTGGGGGTTGGTGGCTCATCTATGATTTGCAGAGAAAGGCATGGCCCTCCTGGAAGGTTCCTATGGGCACCATTGTCACAGGGACGGCAGAGAGG
Organism: Pteropus medius; assembly: GCF_902729225.1. NCBI lineage: Eukaryota > Metazoa > Chordata > Mammalia > Chiroptera > Pteropodidae > Pteropus > Pteropus medius. The sequence continues at coordinate 35,033,036 of NW_024355205.1, forward strand.
GAGGCCCAGTGGGAAGAGGCGAGGGGCTCGAGACCCGGACTCGAAATCTGGGTGTCCGTCCTGGTTCTGTTTCACGCCTTCTCACCACGCCCTCCTCCCTGGTCCTCTGCCCTGACTTCTTTCACGTCATCTCAGGATCTTAAACACAACGTTGATGTCCAAGCTCCTCCCCAGACCAAACACATCAGAATCACTTAGCCATTTAAAAAGTCTCTCTGGGCCTTTAATGCATAGTTGGGGTTGGGGGACACTGCTCTACTTTATTATTGTCACTAAGCTAAAAATACTACTGCACAGAAGTATGGAAGGCCACTTGCTGCCTCGCAATCCCGTCTCCTGCATCCTTCTCATAAGGCTGCATCCGAAACCAGACTGTGAGGTCACCTTCTAAATAATTCTGTTCATACATTTTTTAAATGATGCAGCGTGTCGATAGCTGAAAGTCAAGCAGGACCCGGTCTGATGCATGGATTCATTTTTGGCCATTTCAGCCTTTGTCATAGTGTGGTCCATACCTCGATTAACACTGAGGTGGCTGTAAATACAGTAATTCAACATGTAGACTTTGAAGTGAAACTAAGGTTTGAAACTCTGCCTCAGATCACTAGCTAGTTGAACTTGGACTTCATCTGAAACTCAATTTGCTCACTTAGAAAGTGGGAAGAATCATCACTATCTCACAGACCCTTATTTGTTAATATGATAGTAAATTTCATAATTAATAATAATTAAACGAGGTGGTGGACATAAAATACCTAGATCAAATCCTCGACCCACGGTAACCTTCAACAAATGGCAATTGCTATTATTAGAACTAAAATGTGTGTCTGGGCCAGAGTCTCTCTTCCTTGTATGGGATAATGGATCAAGAATAAGAATCGAGCCCATTAATACAGTCCTGATTTTTCTTGAAGCAGTGAGCTCACTAGAGTTATCTTTATTGCCAACTTCGATCAGATCCAGGGCTGTTGGTTACTGTCGGCGTACAACGAAGACAAACATTTGGAGGAATCTTTCTGTAGAACGCAGGCCAAAAATAGAAAGTTCCAGGGCCGACTTTGCTTTCCTCTGGATTCGCAGCAGCTCATGTGTGGAGTGAGGAGATTCGCCTGGTCCTTGTTATCTGCTGGGGGTCAAGAGATGAGCTATGGTGACCTGGAGAGAGTGCTTTTGAAATCTTGATGACAATCAGGGTTAAGCATGTAGGCAAAGTATGAATCTCTTCAGCTCTCTATTTCAATTAAAAAACATAAAGAGAAAATAGATCACAAAGCAAGCAGAATTTCAACATAATCTTTTGGAGGTAAATGGTGTTTTATGTTGCTCTGTGTCGTGGCAGTACTTGCTACCTGGCCAGCACGGTGTGTGTATGTGTGTTAAAGGGACGTGTATCTACTCCGCACACCTAATGTTTGTTCACAAGCAACTTGTTTGAGAACCAGACTTGAACTTAGCCCTTCTGACAGGAGACTTTTAAAGTTAGGAGTTATCTTCAATGTTAAGAAAAAGGCAAAGTTACGGAATAAAACCGGAAAATAAATGATGGTAATAAAGACATCTCTTGCACGCTGTGAAATCGCGTGCTCTTCATAGCCACATTTAAGTTGGCCTTCTGGTGGAAGACTGGCGTTACTGCTGTCATTTGTGTTCGTTTGTGCCTAGGTTCCGTGTTTCCCCACGTCCCTCATAAACACGCACACGTGGCTTTAGCATGCAGAGCTGTGGGAAGAAGCTGTTCATTACCTGCCACCCCTTTCATTTCGATCTCATGAAGAAACCCAACACCTAACGAACGCCAAGAAGAATCTCGATGACGCAGGCTTCCCTCTTAACTAAAATTCCATCTCTAGGACTCAGTGAACTGACAAATGCCATGACTTCCAAACCGGGCCCGTGTTGACCCTGCCTGAATGATTTCTGCAATGCGGGTGGAAGTTTTCACTGTACGCTGATTGCCAGTAAGAGCACATCGTGTCACCGGAGCAGCAGACATCATCCATCGCTACCTGCTCCTCACCTTTGTATCTCTACACTTACACACGTCAGCAAAGTAGATATATCACGTACACGTCAGCAAAGTAGATATATCACGTACACGATTCAGTGTCGGCTGGTGTAAACACTTCATCAGCAAACGAGGTTCTAAAACGAAGATAGGAGATGGATTTTCATACTCAGCTGCTGGCACTACTGATAACCTGGAAGAGGCTAGAAACGACGCTTCCCTAAGTGGCATTAACCTTGCAGTTTATCACTGCAACTCAAGGCACTTCAAGAAAATTGGCACATTAAACTCAGTTTCCTAGGAACAATCTAATTAAATTCTATTTACTCACGTAATCTAAACTATTTGACTACTCGAGTGGTTTGCGAGAGAAGAAATAGAGTAAGACTCACAGAACTCTAGTATCTACTCTGCCGTCCTTGGAAGGAATGCAAATCATTTAAAGCTTTTTAAGCCAGCTCAGGGTCTCTGTATAAAAACCCATGACAACACAGGAGATTTGAAGGATCTGGAGTACCCAGCTTACCTGGAGTACCCAACTTACCTGTCCCACAATTCAAACGCAGAGGAACAGAGGAGAATCTAGGTATTAGAACAGAGATTTGAACATGACCATTCCTGGATGCGAGTTCAGGCAAAACAAGTAAGTATCCTGTCATACTGGCCAAGTACCATGGGCAGGAATAGTGTCTTGACACAGGCCCCCTTCACTGTGGAATCCATTTCCTACTGCCCTCTTAAGCCCTTTGAGGCTGGACACTTTTCATACCTCTCCTCACCTCAACTGCATAAGGACCCTGACAGGTAAATTTCTCTTCCTCAGTTCACTAGTGTAAAAACCACCTCAGAGAAGACAGCTGTCTTTCCCATATCATGCAGCTAGTGGTATAGAGCTATTCTAGAATTAAATCCACTCCTATCTGGGACTAAATATATGCTTCCTTTCCTCCACCTCCACCCTGCCCCCAATTATACTGTCCTCCTTACCAGAAAGAAATAATAAAATGACTCAGTGTTTCGAAGCAAGGGTTACATTTTAGGTTCAATTTTTCTGTGGGTCTCTACACTGTAAAATAGTAAGATAAGGTTCACCATTCAGCAATTTGAAAAATAAAACCTAACAATGTTTGCCCGAGAGATTGGCATGAGTCTAAGCTGATAAAGCCAATACTCTTATTGGTGCGCATGCTCCACTGTGATAACTGTTCATTATCAACTCACAGACCAGAATGTGTTCCGTTGGAATCACAGCTGCCTGTTAAGCACACAGATTTCAGAAGGGAAGTGAGTTCAGGCAAGTTCTCGGCTATGAGCAGGAGTTCTCCAATGACAGCGGTTAGGAGAGCAAGTCATAAGTCCACACTCGCTCTGGCTGAGGGTGGTGGCAGTGGCCAACCGAAGCTAGCGGAAAAGACGAGACAGAAAATCCTTTCTAGGACATGATCAGAAATAACTGCACGGAGGGGAAAGGACCCCAGGGCGGTTCTTAAAGAAAATCCAGTCACCCCATCTCCAGGCTGTGCAGGTGTTGTCAGACATCAAGGGAGTCGAGGGCCGCGTGACTTTGGGTTCAGGAGCCCAAACTTGCCTCGTGTTTCTCCAGCTTCTGCTCTTAGGTTGGGCCATCCAAGAAAAGAACAATAAGAAAAATGCCCTTTTATCGACATTCTTTATCCTCTCTTTGTTCTGCTGCTGACTCGACAGTCTCTACAAGGGCACCCGACAAGGTGAAGGACAGTGATCGAGCAAGAACGTCCTCAGACGGCTTTCCCTTTGAGCCAATTAAAAAATATATTATTTATTTAAATTAGTTTCAAGGATACAGTACATTGGTTAGACATCTATGTAGTTCATAAAACGATCCCCTCATTTGCTCCCTTCCCTGGCCCTCCGCTTAGCCATCATATTAATGCTGACTACATTCCCTATGCCGTGCTCCCCATCCCCATGACCATCTATCAACTACTAATCTGTACTTCTTTAACCCTTCACCCCATTCTCCCAGCCCCTCAACCTCCCTCCCCTCTGTCCGTCACCAAATTGTCCACTATATTTGTGAGTCTGTTTTTGATTAGTTTGTTCTTTTTGTTCCTTAGATTCTGTATATAAGTGAAATCATATGGTATTTACCTTTCTTTGACTTATTTCACTCAGCATAATGGCCTCTAGGTTCATCTATGTTGTTGTAAATGGTGGGATTTCATTTTTTTTTAATGGCTGAGTAATATTCCATTGTATATATGAACTATAATTTCTTTATCCAATCCTCTGTTGGTGGGCATTTAGGTTGCTTCCATATCTTGGCTGTTGTGAATTGTGCTGGCATATTTTTAGTTTAATGAATTTGTGTAGCATGGAGTACCCTTGCAGCTTCTCCGGCAGGTTAAGGCAATAAGGAATTGATGGGGTGCCCAACACCCTCTTTCTATAGAGGCAACACGTCTTCAGCATGAAGCCCTTTGTGACAACTTGGCTGGGATCTTTCACTGTACATAATTTGGCCAATTTGAATTGCTCAGTTTTTCCACACTAACTAGAATATTTGGCAAAAAGTTACAATTTTGCAAAGGGAAATGTCCCAAAGTAAAAAAAACCTGCTTGTTTCCCCAGTTCTGCTAATAATACATATCTAAGAGGAGTCCTGAAAATTCTCCTAGACTCTCCTGTCATGTGGAAAATAAGAGTATTCATGCAGAATCAGGGTTTTAGTGACGTTTTTCGTTGCGGTTATCAGAGATCGAAACTAAATGAATTCAGAGAATGATTCAGAAAGTAACAAATGAGACAGTTACAGCATAATAATACCATTACTTTTGTCTTCCCCAATTGATCACTGAAATTATTCAGAGATGATAGCATTTTATGTACTGTTCTATTTTAAATATTCTAAACGTGGCCTTCATATGATATACAGAAAGATTGCTTAGAAAGTAAATCTTGACAGTTCTCATCGCAAGATTTTTTTTCCCTTTTTTCTTTTCTTCTTTCTTTCCCCGCCTCCCCCTTTTCTAGTATCTACATGAGAAGACAGTTGTTAGCTGAACCTGTTCGGGCCCTTGTCTCACAATATATGTAATTCAAACCATCATGCCATGCGCCTTAAACTTATACGGTGATGTATGTCAGTTATTTCTCCATGAAGCTGGAAAAAAATAAAAGGGATTACATACATAATACAAAATAATACATAAATAAAATCATTCCAGAGGCACTTAAAAAATAAAAAAATAAAATAAATATAATTCTTGGAGCGTGGACTCAAATTCAGTCTACTGTGTGTAAAATAGTATGTTTGGCCATCTGATGGAGATGGGGTCCCCGTTTGGTTGATTCAGAATTGACAACAACAATAAGACAGAATGAGAAGAGGTGAGTTCATGCAGGCCAGCAGGTAGCACATTGCCAGATAAATGATTCAGCTGGGCTTGGGAAAGAAGGCAGGGTCCTTCTGCTTGCACTGATGTGGGGATGGTAACTGACCCCTTTAGATGTTGCTCTCGTATTTACCAGCCCACGCTGTCAATTGTGAAGAATAGTCTTTATTATACACCTATCCCTGATGGGAATTGCCACAGAGCAGTTCACTTAGTGTGTGTTTAACATACGATATAAGGTTGCACAAACAATAAAGTCCAACTTGAATGAGGCAGGAGGAAACCGGATCACCATCCGGTTCATGTCGGGGGTACTTTGCGACTCGCCAGCTCCCAGGCCACGCTGCGGGTGGGGACCCAGCAGCACCCACTAACTGCAGGGGAGGTTGGAAGGAGGGTGGCCAGCCTCCATGTGAAGCGTTGGGCATTTCCTGCGTCTAACTTTTTAAGTCTACATTTTCCCATTTGACCAAATTGGATTTTATATGTGCCCTGGCAAGTGTCCAGCTGGTGCTGACAAATTAGGATACCGTGCCAGTACTAACACTTAAAAAAATTTTTTTAAAGTGTTAAAGCTTGACAGCTGACCACAAGAGAGCTGAGGACACATAGGGGACTGGATGACTGACCCTCGTGGTTTGTCTGGGACCGGATGGGGGTCAGATGTCAGATTTTCAGTGCTAAAACTGAGACGGTCATGGTAAACCAGGTTGGTTGGTCACCTTTGAGAGGAATAACTTGGAGGTAATGCTTCTGTAGACTAAATTTTGCCTTTTTGGATAATTTTTGTGCCATCTCCTTAAAGAAAGCGAGGAAGTCCCAAAACAGCTTCACTGTTTTCCTGAGCAAGAATTGTTTTTGTTGGGATTGGTTGTGGGAAGATGGAGACCCCCACCCCCTACCCTGCCCCTGTGGGAGACTGGAGGTTGTGTTCCTCTCTGCCAGGAGCCCGTGGGACAGAGGGACACAGGCAACTAGTGATCATAGGCAGATGATCGGCCAGCCTGGGGACTTGGGGATGGGTTGTCCTATGGTACCTGGTTCAAAAACCAGTAGATGAAAAAAAATTCAAGGACATGTAAACTTTTAAGGAATTCAGACAGGGACTTTCACCTTTTCTTTGCTAGAGATCTGCTTACAGCCAAACAGGAGTAACTGGCCTTGTCACAGGTCTAGGGGGCTTTTAAAAGCCAGCTCACCCACAAGGCCAGCTTTTCTGTTGGCTTCATGAGGAGACTTTTACTTGGCCTTATTTGTTCCATGTTAAACTCTATGACTTGAGAAGTTGGCTTCTGAAACTCTGTCAAAATTTTTTGTTGTGGATAATTTTGAAATGTTGAAGGTCTTTCACGGAACACAACACGGTCACATTCTTCCCCCTCAATCACGGCCTAAAACTTGGCATGTGGTCATGATTCTGTTTTCAACTGAAGAGAGCCACGCCCTTATCTTTCCCTACCTGCCTGAATTTTCAGTTAGGAAAAAAAAAGTTACGTGGCTTCTGAGTTCTGAGTTGAGGCAAACTGAGAACAGGAAGCAGTTTCTGGAGCAGCCTGAGCCCGGCTGACTGGGGCAGGCGCAGGAAAGCCCTGCTGTCTTACCGAAGACGCTACTTTCCTTCCAAAACTCTCTCCAGAATCAGGCAGGGACGTGGCCTTGGCCTGAGATCACACCCTTACTTGACTTACTGGCTTTCCCCACTTTCCTTAGGATTCTTCCCACGAGCACTTCTTCAATAACTTGCCCATGAATGTTTGTCTCAACATCTGTTTCTAGAACACCTACTCTAAGGCAAGATTTCAACTTTGTGGCTTCCTAAGAAAAGCTTCTCTCTGGGAAGGCCAAAGTCAGGGAGATCCCCGCCTCCGGCCTGTGGGGTCTGGAAAGGGTTGACATGGATGGCCTTCATTCTCTGAGGCTCACCTGTATCCCAAGGGGGGCATTTTACATGCCTCTGGGGCAGGGACTGTGGGACAAAACTGGAGGCAAAAGACCAAATCCCTCCTGGCCTGCAGAGGACTCTTTAAGCTGATGGGATCACAGGAGGATTTGATAACGCTTTAAAAACTGACATAACCCCTGCCCTGATAGTTTTATATCTAACTCAACTTAAATAGATGTAGTCAAAGGTAAAAATTTATTTTTTTTCCTCTCATCACACTTCAAAGTTTTTGTTTTTTTTTTTTTTGGTCTCAATTCAAGCCAAGATGAGAATTGGAAGCACTATAGCATTTATTTTTCTTTTTTTGGAAATTATTTTTAGGAAACGGCTCTCTTGAAAAAGCTGGTTCTTATCATCTTTTCTGCCCAGTTTTCAGACATCTTTTTAGAACTTCGCATAGGAGTCCAGACTTTAGATGTGTATTCTATTGAAATTTGACACATGAAAAATTTTGCTTTCAATTAATTGGGAAGAAAGGAAAGAAGGAAGGAAAGAAGGAAGGAAGGAAGAAGGAAGGAAAAGGAAGGAAAGGAAGGAAGGAAGGAAGGAAGAAGGAAGGAAGGAAGGAGGAGGAGGAAGGAGAAGGGAGGAGAAAGGAGGAAGGAGGAGGAAGGGAGGAGAAGAAAGAAGAAGAAGAAAGAAAGAAAGAAAGAAAGAAAGAAAGAAAGAAAGAAAGAAAAGGAAGAAAAAACAAAGGTGACTTACTGAATAGTCATTCATGTTTGGTTTTTATTTTAGGCTAGAAGATCAATAACATTGACCATCTCCAGTTACAAAATGATTAACTGTTATTTGATGTAATTTTACACAGTGGATTTCAGACCTTACTCTTTAGTACCAGGTTGTGATACAAATTTTACTCACTGGGTGAGAGGGAGACTGAGCGACACAAAATGTTTTCCATCAAGATTAATCGTTTGTCCGATTTCCCTCATTAGCCTCGGAAACTTCCAGAAATACTCAGACCATTCGATTATTAGAACATGCAAAATAAAGTCTGTCCTCAGGGACAGAAATCTCATAGATGCTCATGTTAGAACTTTCCTGCCTCCTCTCAACACTTTAATCATCGTTTATAAATGCCTCATTTCTTCTCGCGAACTCTGTCGGATCGGCAGCCTTGAGATCTAGTTGTTGAATGGCCCCAAATGAAAGAGAATAAAAATAGGTAAACATCACCAAAATGAAAAGTATTGGCCTAACGTTCAAATGATTTCTTGGATTCCTCTTCCTTTGGACCCCTTTTTGTCTTTCGTCACTTTTAAGTCTGTTATGAATGAGTGTGAGCTCCACGACGCAGAGTCCTGCAAGAAATAGAACTTGCCAGAGCATTAGACTCTGATTACCTGATACTCAAAGGAATCTATGCATGCATATGTATGCCCGCGAGAGACTAATTTGAGAAAAACGTAGCCTAATGAAAAATGCATGCTCTGAGAGTGAGAAGAGCTGTTTTGAACCTCAACCCACTTCTTTCTAGCTCTGTGACTTTGAGCAGATCACTTACCCTTTCTGGTTTCCACTTTCTCACCCTTAAAATGCAACTCGTCGTGACTTTTTGGCCTGAAAGTCAAATAATAACATTTCTGCAAGAGCTTTATAAATGAAGAAAGAGTATTCTAGCGTTAGTTTACTAATTAAACGTGAGACTGCAAATGTTCATTAAAACTAAGAAGATAAATTAAAGTTCAACTGTAACAAATTATACCTTTCATTTGTAACCTTTCAGCAGTCTACTTGACAAGTAGTTTTTCGAGGGACTATGACATGTCAGGTGTCCCTCGAGGGGCGTATAGTAAACAAGACAGGTGCGATTGATAAAGAGTTGGGACCATTTAGACAGTGCTGAGTGGCATTCAAAGTAGAGGGGATATTGAGGTACAGGTCGGATGGGGACCACATGAGGCAAGGGACTTAAAAATGACGTCCTTAAGATGTACCATTCAGGCTAAGACCTGAAAAGTGATGACGGATCAGGTGGACGATGACCTGAGGAAGTGTGACGGGCAGAGGGGACAGCCTGTGCAAATCATCCGAGGAAGGGTATGACCAGGTCTTGAATCTTGGGTTTTCTCTTTTATTTGCCACCTCTGTGGGACCTGTTTTATGTGGGACCTGTTTTATGTAGAGAGGCTGCCCAGAACTCAGAGGAAGGGGACAGAAACAAATCAAGTCACCCCCTGTTCCCCCCAATTTAGAGCAGCTGCATCCACCTGACCCTGTGCAGGGGACATGTGAGCATCTCCTCGGATGCTTCGTGACCTTGAGCTGTCGCTCCCCTTGGAATTGCCTTTGGGCCAGTGCAGAAAGTGCACTGGCCCCTGTACCAACTTGTGGGGAGGCCATCCTCTCTTTTAGAACTTACCAGGGTCTCCACGCACTCTGGCCATGGGGACGCTGGTGACCCACGCCGGCTTGGACCGGCCTCCCTTGGCATGATGACGGCAAGAAACGGCTTGGCAAAGGAAGGACACACAACTGCATTCCAGAAAGAAGCTCTCTGCCTTTGTCGCCAGAGCCCGGGAGGTGTCCGCTTAGCCTTCTTTCTGCTTTAGGATGGAATTCTCACCCTTTTGCATAAAAGGGCCAGACCTTGTGCATAAATGCTGGCAACCAGATTCCAACGTGGATCCCCAATTCCAATTTCCATGATCCAGAAGGATGCAGCTTCTCCCATGTCGATCCAACTTCCTGACATTTTTTTGATCAAGAAAAATAGAGCCTATAGGAAAAATCAACATGACCGTAAGGGGACTGAGCTAAAGACAGCAAGTTTCCAAGTCTGTGCCATTTTGTTTATATATATTTGGTATATGTATTATCTGATGGGTTTGTTCTGATTTTCATTGGAGGCGGGGATTTTTATTAATACTCACGTGGAGTGAGGAGAAGAGAGGAAGGGAGAACACGGGGGAAGAGTTGGCTAGAGAAGATAATCTGGTTATTTATTTAGAGTTTATTTAGGCAAAGGGACTTTAAAAAAGGCTTTGATAAGAGTGGCTGAGGTTTCTTCAAAGATTAACTGGTGTTCTTTAAAAGGGCACGAGCCTTCCTTTATACAGGTGTTTGAGGCGTTCAGAACTGCATGTCCATTAGAATTCTTTGCTGGTCTGTAGATTTCCTGAAGACACGCTGCTGACCACAGGACTCCTCTCTCAGATTCTCTCTCTCTCTCTCTCTTCCAATCTCTTTCTTTCTCTCTTCAGTTCCTTCAGGTAAATCCTACTCAAACTTGTACCAACTTGTTTTTGACTGACAGTGAACAGCGAGAGAGTTTTCTTCATTTTGAGGGAACCTAAACACCTATCTCTCCCAAGGCAATCTGCATGGAGTGATCCCTCCTGTGCCTTGTCAGACCCCCACATCGAGCCAGGAGTCTGCCTTCACCCGTATTTGCAGGTAAGAGGTCTGGGCTTGTGTCAACACTGGAGCAGGCAGCGTGTTGGAGATACTTCTGAAACACTCTTACTTCTAAAGGTAATGAAAAAGTTGTGATTCTTTTAAACGTTGCTTAAATCATTCAAGACGTCCAGGCTTATCTGGGGAAATTTACAAGTGCCGTTTGCATGTGGAGAACGGGTTTTTACTTAATGATGGGGCAAAAAAAAGTGCTTTATTCTTGCCTGTGAAACAATATCCAGATGTTGTCTCGTTTGTTGAGGGTGTAAGTGATCTAGATCAAGGGAGAAGAATTATTCTGACTTCTCTTTGCAAGTGTTGTTTTCTCTCATATCGTCTGTCGGGGCAAGTTTGTTATTGATTTTCAGCGATTATGTAGTTCTCGGGGTCGATCTCCGGCAGTTATTTTCCACTGTCAGGAGAGAAATCAGTTGAGGTTGCCGTAAGGCGAAACCTCACTGGAATATTTTAAAATGTTACCTATCCTTCTGAGAAAAAGTTATGTAAGTTTTCCGTGGTAGGTATAAGGAATGTAAACAATTCTGACTTTGAAAACATTATGAACCTTGTTCATGACCCATGGATAATGCGTCTTATAATCCGTGTATAATTTCATGTGCGTTTAGACTATTCTCAGCTAATGAATGTTATACTGGGTGAAATTTCCACATTTCACGTAGCTCCTGTGAAGCTAGTTTTTTTTTTTTTTCCTCCTCTGCACTTCCGTATTTAGCTGTCTGTAGGAAATGAGAATTTGTCGTTCGGTGGATATTTCTTGACCTCCCAATTACTTTAAGTCACAGGTTCAGAAACTTACAACAAATGCAAGATTTAACTTGGGAAAATTAAAGACCAAAGTTTGTCACACTCAATTCGAACGCTTAGATTTATTTCTTCTTATCGGAAAATATCTTAATTTTTTTTCCCTTGGAAAAAACACGACAAGCGATTCTTAAAGTTCTTTTTTTGAAACCTGAAAATCACCAATAATAATACACACACACACACACACACACACACATCACCGTTAACCCCATTTTGTCTCCTCTTGTAAATGTTTAAACAAACTTGTAACGATCAACAATATAGCCTTAGGTGATAAATTCTCTCTATTTAAACTTGTCTTAAGAATTGAGAGAAATATATAATTTAATATATTGCATGTTTAAATGCCATCATTTTGTGAAAACTAAATATCAAGAGACTTCCAGTTGAACAACAAAGCACTTACCTCACACACAGCTCCCCCGGCGCTGTTCTTTCCCTGGATTTTGTTTTTTCGCTGTTTTTCTACTTCCCAAGCTATGAATATAATAAATGGCCACGCAGAGAGTAGCGACCCAGAGGTCACACGACAAGTCTTCACAAAAGCTTGGAAAGTAGACGAGTTTAACCCAATCGCCAGTTACATATCTCAGAAATGCTCATCTGGTAACAGAGCTGACATGAGTTAAATAAACGCATAAGTAGTTTGGGGTTTTTATAGAAATAGGCTTAGCTGAATTTTGTGATCCTGGTTGCTTAAGGAAAACATATTTTCAAAAATTCCTCCCACCCTCTTCCCACTCCTTCCTTCTACCAACAGTTGTGGTCATTTTATAGAAAGTGTTATTTCCCTAATTTCCTCTCTTCGCACTTACAACCAGTGCAGACAGCCGGGTGTGGGGGGAAGGAGAGAGAGCGAGACCCCGGACTTCCCACGCCAGCAGCCCCGGAGAGCCAACCAAAGCAGGTCTGCTGGCTCTTTGCACGGGGCTCGGCTCGCTCCCCCACGGAGGCGATGTGGGAAAGGCTGTTGTTCTTGTGTGGGGTGTGCGTGACTGTACACCTGGATGACGGCAACATGCTCGGTGAGAAGAACTACCGATGTATGGTTTTAGGCACCAAATAGAGGCGAACTTTTTTCTAGGCTTAGTAAGTGTCGAGCACTTGAAATGTCGCTTCCTGTGTACCCCGTCTCACGTGTTGGAGACATCGCTTCAGGGTCCAGAGTCGTTTGTAGACTCCGTTGGCCTTGTGGACCCATTAGAACCTCAAAACCAACATAACAGGCCACAGGATGAGCCGTAAGCCTCGAAGGGCTGCTGACGACTAGCCCCAGGGAAGGGCTGTTTCAGGCATAAAACACCCTGATCGTTTCCTTCGGTCTTTAATTTATAAGTAATTCAGCTACTGTCTTTCCCCGCCCATGACAATTCGAACCCTTCCCACTGGAGTAAATCGGTATCTCCAAATGTGTTGTTTTCATTCTTTTTTGAAGCAAAACACGCTCTACTCTAAAACAGTCAGGAAGCTATGGCAAGGGTTAACGTTAGCTTCTATGCTTGCAAAAAATAGTTAATTGCTTATTAGTGGATAAATGCAAGAGTCATATGAGGCAGAGGTTATGATCCAGCCTCCGTCTCTCCTGCCCTTCACCTTCAGCTCAGAGGTCCACCTGGGGAGTGTGGCTTTTGGTGTCATTGGAGGGGCATGTGCGTGGCGGGAGCAAATTGAACCAAGGACGGTCCACCTGTTCTGAGAGCCCAGGGATGCCCTGCCATGGAAGGGGATAGATGTGACCCAATACACCTGGCTCGTTGATGCCGCTCAGGTAGCTTCCTGGTGCCAGTTTATAGACAGGTAAAGGAGCTGTGAGGCCAGAGTGAGCAGCTTCGCAGGGCCAAAGCCTCCCCCAATGACAGGGACAAAGGGAAACCTGCCTCTCCCCTCGAAAGGAGCAACAGGGGGCACAGAGGGAGAGGAAATAACATATGATCTGAACAACAAGGTTCTGAGAAAGAAGTTTGACTTACTAGGTGTTACGTGGTTGAGATGAAAGGAAAAAAATGAGCAAGCGGACCTTCCGGGTAAGAGACAGAACAGGAAAGTGGAATCTGGCAGAGGGTGTCCCGTCCCGTCTGTAAAATGCTCTCTGCGTTAATGCAGGCGGTGGGGCGGTCACCTCCACTCAGCGCAATGCACCTAAGTCCACAAATTCTTAACAGACTCCCAGGGCTTTTAGCAAAACAAACGTTTCTGCTCATTTCGTAAAGAACGGTCATAGCTCATGAGGTGTCTGTGTGTCGCACTCAACGGGCACCTGCCTTCACTGGCGAAGAGACCAAGAAACCCACGGTCACCGCAATTCAGAAGTTCGCGTGCAGCCTAATTCCAGAACACAGTCTGTGCTTCTAGACCTGAAATTCTGTAGCACGAATTCCAGATTTTTTTTTTATCATGATACAAAGGTGAATGAGGGTTGCCTGATCATGCGCCGAGCAGAAAACTCACAAGAACAAAGACAAGATGTTGACTTTTGGTGTCTCGAAAACGCATGTCACAGGAAGCAATTAAATGGCAGAGCATGTCTGTGCTACCTCAGGACTGAGGATCTAGAGGAAATGTTGGAAAGAATTAGCAACAGAATAAGCACCGTTTCGTTCTGTCCTTCCCCATGACTCTGAAGGTCAAATGCAGAGCAGTGTAGCCCCATAGTCATCACATGAAACGAAGCAAGCAGCTCCCTCTATGGGGGCTGAGCGACAGCCACACAGCTGCGCTGGCTGCTCAAACTCCCAGCCAAAGTTCTGAGTTCACGAAAATGACATCCTGGGTCTGACTGTGTCCCTAGGATTATAGATCACACTAATCTTCAGAGTCAAGTGGGGCCATCGGAATACATGGGGGTGGCTCAGAGGAGAACCACTGCAGTCCTGGATCTGATCCTTAGGGTGTCTCAAGGACCCAGGTAGCTGGCTTTGACTTTCGATCCACACTCTGTTCCAGGTGAAGGTGCCCTGGCTGAAATTCTTTTCTGTTTTCTCCAGTGCCGGCACTAGAGGCTGATCGAGATTATTCGGAGCTTCAAGATCACACGATTTGGGGGAATCTCTTCAAGAAAAACAAGTGGAAAATTATGACTATAAAATTAGGGATAAGGCTGTGGGGAAGGCTGGTGTGAGTGGGGAGCCCTGACACTTGAGTTTCAGTAACTTCTTGATGAGGCCACTCTGTGTCACACATCATAAAGGCCCAATACTTCTTGAAGGAATAGTCGAATTAATTTATATAAATTTTAGCTGCTCACTGCCCTCTAAGTAACTCTGAGAAATGATAGGTGAAAATACCAAATAATCAGTCTTGTACATATCTAATGACCAGTGATATATGGAAAAGTGATCCGGGCAGTATCTGGAATATTCCTCATTTCACTGACACGCTGCCATGAGATCCTTGCTGTGTGTGGCTGAAGTTTTACGTCATCACTAGGCCCAAGGGTAGATGCTGTCTCTGTTTTTTCCTACAGCTGGGTCTGTGGCCACCAAAACAAGGAGTCACTTTTTCTCTGAAAAACCCCGAGCTAAAAGCTGAAGAACACCATGCTGATCACGAGCCTAGAACTTAGAATGATACAAAGTGCATCAAAAATACATTTTTCTTTTAACTTGAAGGTTCACCCCAGCGAAACATCTGTGCGTCTAACAAGAAACAGCCTCTTCTTTCATCGGTTTCTGTGAATGCTGTTTCTGACAGCAGTCAACAGTGTCGCTTCTCAGTAGGAATGCTCGCTAAGCCTGTGTCTGCCAGGCCAAATAACACTCTGCGTCCACGGTGTTTGCATCTTCAAGTATTTGCAGATTGATATCTCGCTCTCTCCTGGTCCCGTGTGCCAAAGAACACAAGGTTGGCTCCCCGAGTCTGGCTTCCTTACTTCCTGAGTTAGCCTTTGTGTCTAATCCTACCCCTGAAGAACTCGTTTAAAGTTAATTTTGCTCTGAAACATCATGAAATTTGGCGTCATCTGTATTCTCCCTAACAACACCATCCTCATATACCTGCTAGGAGTTAAAGAAAATACGTGAGCCCTGGAGCACCTGGCTCCTTTGTCTAGAATTCTCTAAATACTAAGGCATGAGAACTCGCCCTGCCTCCTTTATATTTTCAAAGGTCCATCGAAAGAATTTATATAGAAAGAGATCGTGAGCTGCGTCACATACAGACACAACATGCAAGTGACAAAGGCAGCATGGGGGTGTACTTAGCCAAACATTAATAAATCTGACTCTGTAGGTATAGAGAGAATATTTCAATGTCAACAATGTCACAATGGTGCTTTATTTTCAACACCTTGTCTTGTTTCATTAATTTCAAATCTATAATTTCCACCTAATTGAAGATCAGGTGGACAAATTGCCTTCTAAACAGTGTTTAAAAACATGCTGTTATAGTGACATTGATGTTACTCTCACTCTTGAACAAAGGAGTCGGGCGTTATGTCACGTGACTTGATTTTGGCAACAGGAGTGCTGTGATTATCCGATCAAGAAGCACTCAGAGTTCCAGCTTCTGGCATCGCTACCCAGCCACCCCGGCCCCCATGGGCAGAAAAATGGCTGGCTTCTCCCAGGCAGGTCAAAGCCGCCTTGGGGAGGTAAGGGGGAGTGAGGGGTCCATTCCAGTGCCTCCATGACTCAATTGCTGGGAAATGGGAGGGTGCATCTTGGATGCTGGCTTGATACTTCCTGTTTTAGGGGTCCGGGGCAAGAGCAATTCCCCCAGCCAGTAGGCAGGAGGAGTGTCCTGAATCAGTGTAATCAAGATTGACAGCAAAGCCTCATTATTCTGGAAGATTCTGCTGGCAAGCAAGGAGTCCTGAAGAGGGTTCTGGGCTATTCTTGCTCTGAGAGGAACAGGACCATCTGCACTCAGACAGGCTGGGGAAATGCACGGGAGTCTGTAGCTCCCCCTCGGAACGTCGCGTGATCATCACCGGATTCACAGCTTTGAGACCGCCTGCAGCAACGACAGCCTCTACCTTTGACTTCCACGTTGTCCAGCGTGTCGGTCTGTGGAGCTGTCTCCCACCTCCTCCCATCTCCTTGCAACTATTATTCACTCTTCTAACGTTTTGTGCAACTCCACCGGGGACACTTTTGCAGACAGTGATTGGTGTGGGGTGTGGCAAGGCCTCATGCGCTCCGAGAAAGTACGTGTCATGATGTTCATGCTCCACTTGGCTGTGAGTTGTACCTTCGACACCTGAGCTGCCTCTGTGGGTGACCGGCCGGGCTTTGAGATGGCAAAGTGGCCGCAGAGAGTTAGCTCCCCAAATTTATGTACTTTTTGTTTCTTTGTTTCTTTATATGCATCCTATTATGAAAAGGATTTAGGTGTGCTTACAAAGACACGCAAACCCTCACACAAACACAGTGTGAATTAAAAGTATGCTTTGTATTTGAACCTGCGGATCAGTTAGGCACTCATTAGGCACTGAATCTAGTTTTACATGCATCACATTTTACAGTTTTTTTGAAAGATGACGTCCATTCTGCCTCTCAGCATCCTTTTTTTTTTTCTTTTCATGACTGTGTGTATTATCTAATTGTCCATAAATGAGGTTATAAACCTCAGATCTACCGCCAGCACCAGGGAACCATCAGTGACCCGCCAGGCCCGGGCTGAGGACTTCTGTAAACATCGTTCCCCAACCCAGATGTGGCCGATTCATCCCACCTGGCCCTACTTCATGCTGGACTGTCTACTTGTCTCTGTCTCCTATTGGGCGCAAGCTTGGTGACCATTAAGATTTTACCTGATTTTTTATCCGTGTTCCCAGAACTTGGCCCAAATAATTCTTTAGGCAATGCTCATTGAATCGACATGCATTAATACAGAGGCATCAATTTCGGCTATACCTACATCTTCAGTTAAACTATATCCATCCCGTCCTGCAAACATACAACACAGAACTTTTCATCTGAAGCGCTTTGAAAATACGTATATCTGAAAACTCCTAACTGACGCATTTTCTCGTTTGGTGAACATTATAAAGTGATGAATTGGCTGTTAGAATTGCTTTTGTGGGGTGTTTGGGGCGGGGGACAGAGTGAGAAGAAACAGGGCACCACATACCTACAATATAGAGGTTGCGTAAACCCCATAGAGGGAAAACAGGAAGCACGCAGAGTATTTTGGAAACAACGAAAATTGAAATAAAACAGAAAAGTAAATGCAGAGCTGGCAGGGGTCGGTGTGGGAGCGTGGACCGAAAGATTAATCCTGGGAAGAAAACAAGAGAGAAAGAGGAGGAAGATTTTACTACAGTCCTGGAGTCGAAGAGGGTGATTTGACCCACGGTGTGGCTGATCCAAGAGACAAGGGGATTCGTGTTAGTTCAGCCTTCCACAAACACTGTGTTAAGACACGGTCTGTGTTAGCATACCTGTGGCAACCAAGGTATTTGGCTCTCAACGCGCTTTAAATTTTAAGTCGAAGAGAATTTTCTGAAATTTGCCCATTTTAAAGATGAAATATTATAAGACTAACACACTCGTAAGAGCTATTTTTCTGCGGTGACAATCCAATGCGTTTCATTCCAACCGGAAGCAGCCGATGCCGGTGGATGGTGTTTCAGAGCCTGAGGCCTCATGAGGGTACGCATACTAAAATGAAAGTTTTATAATTATGAGTAGTAACTTGTCTAGTCCAATGTCCTGGGGATGTTCTTTAAACTCTGCTTTTGGAACGGCACTTGGTTTGGTTTTCAATATTTGAAGAAACGATCTGTGACTTACTAGCCCCATTGTTGGTAGAAATGTATGTTTAATGAATTTTTAAATCAACTCCCATCAGGATTTGGGTAATTAGGTTCTAATCTTTAATAATCTCGAGAATATACAAGTGAGGAAGACCGTTTCTTGATCTCAAGGAAACTCTAGTATGCTATTGGGAGGTATGGGTAGGAATACAAGTGGAGAAATAATAATAATAATAATAATAATAATAATAATAATAATAATACTCTAGCACGAGAATGGCTATGGTGTCAGGCAGAACACAAAGACAGTTACATGAGGCATAAACAAAGGGCTGGGGACAGTCAAAGAAGGCAAGACCAGATCCATTTGGGACAGTCGGGAAAGGCAGTGGGGCATTTGAGGGTGCCTGGAGGAGTGAACGGGACTTTGAAAGTCGGCATGGCGGGGAGAAGCCATCAGAGGCCAGGAGAACTGAGGTGGGCAAAGGGGTCTAGCCTGCTGTCGGGAGAGTGAAGACAGTGATCACGACGCTGGTGGCTGACGCTGCTGAGTGCTCGCTAATGTACCATTCTGGGTACATCCTAATCCTCACGGCAGCCGTCTGTCTCGTAGGCTTTGTTATCAGTCTTGTTTTAGAGGAGAGGAAGGCAGGGCTCAGAGGCTCAGTATTTCTATTACGATAGAAATAGGGCCGGTGGCACCAACCCTGTGTCATCCTAACAGTCCATTCAGCACAACCTGGTGCCAAGTCATCAATTTCCTTTAGGAGAATTATTGAAATGTGACCATACCTCGCAGCATCAAGCCTTCCTTCTGGTAAGAGAAGATGGTTTGGGCACTTAGAAAACTGGATCAATGCCTGAACTGTTCTGTAATTACTCGATTAGAGAGCCTGGAAGCATTGCCTAGCACCACGTTTATTTCCAGGAAGTAGAGTGGAGATCTTGGCACACAGAACCTAGCCTAACTTTACTTAAATGATTTTTAGATTGAGGACGTGGGACACGATCACAAAACCTTCTTGGTCAGGAAAAATGTCGATGGAAATCCATGGCCTAGGACCATGGATTCAAACATCCATACGAAAGGAATTCTAATCTTTAATAATCTCGAATGGAATTCGTATGGATGTCTGAATACAAAACACCACGCCAGTCTCATTTATAGGGTGAACTCGCGTGCAAAACATTTCAAAAACTGAAGCCTGATTCATTGGAAGATGTAAGATGAAACTCTATAGTCACAGCAACAAGACTAGGCACCTGGTTAGACTGCAGATTCCTGCAGGGTCTTCCTTGATTCCAATGGGAACGCCCCCAGGTATTCACTTGACATCTGTGTAATTCCCTGGTGATGACTACGTGATTTTCAGGTGACTTGTACCTTATTCCTAGTCCCCTATCCTCAAACAAGTGTTTTTAAAACATGGCTCGCTTCCAGTCACAGGTTTCGGAAGGGGTGAAGGTGGCCTTCAAAGCGAGGTCGCCGGTCTCCGGAGGTCACCCCCTTGAGTATTGCACCGTGGGAGATGAGACTCAAGAGAAGGCTGACTGGGGAGACTGTTCAGGGTTCAGCTTGTTTTGGGTCAGGAGGCACTTTAGCATATCAGTCTGGCGGTGATGGCCAAGTGGCTGTGTGGGGCGTTTTCAGAGGCTGGGAGAAAGGAATGAAGACCGGAAAGGGAGCAGTGCCAGCAGGAAAGCGCAGGGCCACCCCGAGCGAGGCGCCTGGCACCAGGTGAGGCTGGACCGAGGGAGCTGCGGGTCGACAGTTGGGAGAATGAGGACGCCATCGCTGGGAGGCCAGGTTTCAGAGAAGTGACGGGGTTTAGGGAGACTCCTATGAGTTCAGTTTGGGAAAAGTCGCTTCTGAGCAGTCCTCCAGGAAAGAGGTCCCAGGGGATGTTGGGGACAGAAGTTAAACCTCAGAGGAGCAACAGGTGAACCAGTGGGACCAGGAGTGATCCTTGGGGATAAAGCGGAGGATGGCGAGAGAGAGAGAGAGCTAAGGGACGTGGAAGAGGCCTTGCGGGATGCTGGTGTGGGGGACCCCGTAGGGGAGAGACGTCCGCCAGGCAGAAGGAAAACGAATTGGCGGAGAGCAGATCAAAGACCAAAGAGTCTTCTGATGCAGCAGCAACTGGCAGTGGGAATTTACCAAAGACAGCATGGTTACAAGCACCACCCGTGACTCGGGTACCGGAGAAGGGGAGAAGCCTGTTTGGGAGCTGAAGGAAACAAAGCAGCAGGAAGACCGAAGGGACCAACAGCACCAACAAAAAGAGAATGAAGAGGGCTCGATGGCCCCCTCCCAACCCGCACGCCCGAGGGAGAGTCGGAGGAATTGAGAGAATGGCGTCTGGCGGGCACATCGGTCCCCGGCAACGCGGAGCAAGGCTACGTCTAAGCCTGGCGTGGTGAACGTGCCGTTCACTACGTTTCCTTTTCCAGCCGTGGCGAACCCGTTCCTTCCCTCCTGAAGACAGACAGCCGAGTCACTCCATGAACGAGCCGCCATCGTGATCTTAAAAGCTCACGCTCAGCATGGAGGGTGTTTACCTGTGTTCCCGAAGGAAACTTCTAGAACTCGGACCCCTCGGAACTGGGTGCATACCTGGATTTTGACGAGTTCCGTGCCCGGCCGTTTGTGGAGCTCTGGGTAAACTACGAGCTCACTCTTGAAAGTGTTTCCAACAAAAAGGGAAAGATAATGCAGCGTCCAAATGTGCTAATTGCTGCAATGAGTAAAGCAAGATTTTTCAAGTTTACTCTTTCATACAGTTGGCGACCTTTTGAATACAAACAGGATCTGACAGAGATAGTCCGTCATACGATGGAGAGAGAATGAGCAAGTGATGCCGGTTCCCTGGGAACGATTAGTGGCTGCTGGCTTTGAACCTTCCGCTTCAAGTGTGTTTGCCGAGACTGTCTTCTGAGTTTTCAAGGGACTGAGGTGGGGAGAGGGAGTTTTCTCAATGCTTTACTGCGATTAAGTAAAACTTCAGCGAAACTAAAGTGATGTCGTTTAGTAGTTCTGAAAAATAGGGAGGTGGGGTAAAAAAAATTGCAACCTTAATTTTCTTAACCAAAGTCAAATAATTAATATTTTGGAAACTTCCGGATAAGAGAGTATAAATACCTGATAAAAGCTTAAAGCATTACAGGGAGGGGGAAAAAAAAAAAAGACGAGAGGACAGTGATAAAAAGCCCCTAGTAGGTAATTTTGAAATTCGACGTTTCCAGGTGTGCGAACTCCTCGCCATGGCACCCTTGGGCGGGGTACACCGACATCCTGAGCCTCAGAGCCTTAGCACCTTGTGAGGCGCGTGGGATAAAAACCAGCGAAGACTGGTTTCTTCTCTCTCCATTCCGGGCCCCCAGCCTTCCGGATCCTCACCATCTCCCCCACCCCAAGGTGAACGCAGGCTTCTCCTTAAGGCAGCTGGTGAAAAGAGGGGAAAAAAAAGTTAGACTTAGACGTGAAAGCCCCGGGTTGGAGCCTCGCTCACAGGCCGTGTGGTACTCTGCAAGGCATCGACCTCCTGGTTTCCCGCCTGTCGACGTGGAGGAATTCCTGCCCACGAGGACTACAGAAAAGTTAAATGGATGATTTTTGTGAAATCGCTGGGGAAGTCGCTTCTGTCTTGTATGAACGAATAGGGAACGGGAATTTTCGAAACGACCGAAAACAATCCTACTTTTCTCTCTAAGGACCTAAATCCCTTTTTAGACAGCTTACTTAAAAACAAACAAACAAAAAACAAACAAAAAAACCCCCACAAAACTGACTTTATTAAGAAACTCAGAATTCCAGAATCTAGGTTACCACCCTTACAAAAATCTTAAAGCAGCTTTAAAAGTTTTTTTTTTTAACTTATAAAAAGGATTATTCCCCTATAGCTACTCAGACTTTGTTGAATGAGAGTTTAGATTTGGCAGAACTAGTTTTACTGGGTTTGCTTCTAGAAATGACTATTGTTCTCACAGTGAATGGAATCAGAAATTACCCTTGGAGTTAGTTTTTGCAGATCATTCTTTTCTGTTAAAAATATATAGAAGCATAAACATGGTAACTTTCTCCCAGGTTTTCTAGAAAGAGAAGAGCGGCAAGGAGAAAGACTATGAACTTGGCATTCAAGTGAACCATGCCCTGGAATTTGGGTGGGTCTAGGAAAAAGTACAGACTTCAGTGGAAACATATATGGGTGTGTGAGAAATCCCCGTAAACTATAAATTGACTACATATTGCACAGGCTGGTATGGGAAGAAACCGCAATGGCCTCTGAAATCAGAGAAGGACGGAGAGGAAGTTTGGCATGAAGAGAACACCAGGTGTCCGTGAGATGTTTACAATTAGCAGCGGTCTTAACTGGGTCAAAGGAACCTCGACGGTGTCAGCATCCACGGGGCTTCCTGGAGCTAACTGTCAGAATCGGCTGGTCGCCAACATCCTCCGTCGCTGGACCTCGGTTACCCACGAAATCCTTTCCCTTCTCCCACCAAGGCCCCTGTTCCGTCCTGGATCCGTCTCCACCTCGTCGCTTTTGCCTGTGTGGTCTCCTTCTTGAAAGACACCATTTCTTTCCTTCCAGAGTCTCGTTATCCACCCTCGAGGCCCTTGGAGGCCTGTTAGCTTGGCTTTCCCGTCCCCACGGCCCTCCCCACTTCCTCGCTTCTTGAGTATCGTTTCTCTGGGCTGAACCAAGCCTCGCATGTGTGTCTGTGTTACTGAGAACCTGCCACATGTGGTGTATCCTGACGTGAGCATTCGTGCGCTGCAGGTGCTGCCTCTTTCCCCAATCCGATTACAAGCCGCTGGATGGCTGAGGGCGTGTCGCGGTTGGCTGAGCAAGGACCAGCTACCCTTTGCCCAGTCCTGCTTTGCACCCTGAGTCGGGTGCATTCGGCTCACCATCTGTGATCTCAGCCTAATGCAAGGCATGCTTTATTATCTCTGTTTTTCGAAAGGAGAAAACTAAAAATCAGGGAAACAAAATCACGTGTCCAGACTCACCAGCCCTATTACCTCTCATAAGGCATCTGACTCGATCATCGAGGCGAATTAGGTCCGCCCTGACTCGAGCTTCCAGGCTTTAAGTCACTCGCCCGCTGTGGCCCTAACCAAGAGACCTGAGATTTGAACTCCAGTCTGTGTGTCTGGCTCCAGCCCTAGACCTTTCTGCTACGTCACGCTGCTTCTCTGTCAGCAAAATGCTCAAGACACAGTTGAGCTTGGTGGCATAATACGAAATGATTATGTGACGATTCATCCCATTTTGTCAAAAGCAAGAAAATATGACAAGAATCTGCAAATCTGACCAGAGCAGCTGTATTCTCCCCCACTGTATAAAGTCTTAATATACATAAAAATCATATATATGCATATATATTATTTCTCAATTCTTTATTTTTAGAGCAGTTTTACAACAAAATTTGCAGGAATATATGAGGATTCCCATACCCCTCCCCACTTCCACAGGTGTCTTGCTCCCCCGTTGTAACATCACTCACCAGAACAGTGCATTTTTTACCAAGGACGAACGTCACCCAGAGTCCATGGCTTACTTTGGGGTTCACTCCGGGTGTCGTACTCCTAGGGTCTGGACAAATGTGTAATGACACGTGTCCAATATTAGACTGTCACACAGAGTAATTACGCTGCCCTAAAAATCCTCTGTGCTTCCCGAGTCATCTCTCTCTCCTCACCCCCAAACCCCTTACAACCGCTGTTCTTTTTGTATCTCCCTAGTAGCCTTTTCCAGAATATCAGGGAGCTGGGAGCCTACAGTAAGTAGCTGTTTCAGATGGACTTCTTTCACTTAGAAAATACGCATCTCAGTTTCTTCCATGTCTTCTCATGACTCGACAGCTCATATTTCTCATGTATTTATGACAGGACCAAGACAAAACTTGACTTCCTCTTCTTCGTCCTACAGTCCCAGGCTAAAAAGGTTTATAAACTTGTTAAGATTTAAGGGCATCACTAACTATGCTTTCACCTGGGTCACGTATCATTCCATATATGCCATATGCATCATAAACATTTTTTAATGTAGCCGATATGTTTATAACACGATTTCTCCAAGAGCCAAAGACGTTTCTGAGTGGCAGTACCGCTCTCACGTATGGAGCCAAGTCCTGGGCACCAAGAAGCAGCAAAAGCAGCAGGGGTCTTAGCCGATTGAGCTTTCACCTTTTCAAGTCCGCTTAGTGGCAAATTGAGGTCCAGCATTGCCAGAGATGGGTGTTCTGTAAAACTGTGCTACCTGCTTAACTAAGCTCAGATTTGGAGTCTAGTCTCTGTGCTGTTACTTGAAATTTCACTTAACAGTAAGTTAAAGCTTAAAGAGGTTTCGGAGAAGTTAATGCAAGCACCCACTCGCATTTGTGATGGGGCCCAGAGGGGACACAAGACTTACTCAAGATTTTGCGGCGCATAGAGGAGCTGGTTCCTCTGACAGCACATGGGACTCCTGGCCAGGCCTCCTATCCCCAGGGGAACCCAAGGAGAGAGAGAGAGAGAGAGAGAGAGAGAGAGAGAGAGAGAGA
>NW_024355205.1:35057849-35060129 GCF_902729225.1 Pteropus medius
CAGAATGCCCGAGCTGTCTTCTAGTTTGGAAACAGAGATCAGAGGAAGGAGCGGAAGGGAACGGAAGATCAGTTAAATATTTGCAAGTCTGAAAAAGGTATATGGTTCCTGTTTTCCCTACCTGTTGACCTTTGCAAATAGTTCTTTCCCGAACTCTCTCATTCCCGAGGGTGGGGCCACAAGGAAAATCCCTGGGAACTTAGTTCAGCAGCATTTTAGCATTTTTCCGAGCAATACAGGTGAGCCTGTATGCTCTGCTGCCTTTACCACGTCATCGGCCAGGCTCCGGCTGCTGGGCCTGCTCAGGACTGTTCTATGTGGATTGTCCACATCCTGCCCAGAGGTCAACGTGGCAATAGGCTGCTCGGGAAAGAAACATCTCTAGAAATGCATACATAGGCCATAGAAAATGAAGGCGCAGGGGATCCATCCAATGTCGCGGCAAGTTTCTAGCATGTTTTCAACTGTTTGTTTTTATTTTCTAGGGGCTAGTGTTAGGATTAAGATTAGAGGGTTGGGGTTAGAGGTTAGAGTAAGGGTTCAACTTCAGGGTCTAGTTTAATGCTATGGTTACGGTTAGGGTTAGCATTAGTGCTTAGGGTTTGGACTATGGTTGGGGATAGGGTTAGTGTTAGTTTTAGGGTCAGGATTGGGTTAGGGTTAGGGTGAGAATTAGAGTTAAGTTTGGGATGTTTTGATTTTTGTAAGAATTAAGATTAAGCTGAGGTTTAGGATTAGGGTTAATTTTAGAGGATATGGTTACTGTTAAGGTTAGGGCTTAGAATTTAAGGGTTAGTAGTTCAGGCAGGGTTAGGGTTAGGGTGAGAGAGAGGTTTAGGTTTTAGGGTTAAGGTCAGGGTTTGGTTTTAGCATTAGGGTTTGAGGTCTAGGGGTGTTTTCAATCCAGTTTGTTGGGGGTAACATTGGTTAAAAACATATGAGTTTCAGGTGTACAATTTTATAGCACACAGATGTATATTTGATTGTGTGATCACCACCCACAGTCGAATCTTCTGACACCATATATTTGACTCCTTTGACCCTTTTCATCCCCCACCCCCCACTTCCCCTCTGCTAACCACCATGCGGTTGTCTGTGTCTATGAATTTGTTTGTTTTCTTTGTTGCTTTCTGTTCTGTGTCCCACATATGAGTGAAAGCACATGGTTCTTCACGTTTTCTGTCTGACTTATCTCACCTGGCATGAGAATACCACAAAGCTACAATAACCAATCGTTTATAATAATTCCCCACCACAAGGGGCTGCTTAGTAGCCTCAGGTCTTAAAAACAAACCACAAAACCGGTGACCTAGCACCACAACCAGGCCCACGACAGCTCTGAAACCTGCTAACATGCGAGGCTCGATTCGATCATTTTCTAAGGTTCCAGAGCTTTCTGGAGGGAAGTCAAGAGAGAGAAAGAATTCCCAGTGTCCCCCAGCACCTCTGAAAAATGACAAAATGATGCCTTCCTGGACTGTGATGCTGTGATGCCTTCCAGGCCTCGGTGGTAGTTGTGCTTGGCAGTTTTTGCAGTCAAAAAGCTTTTTAAAAAAATCTGAGTTACATCAGATGTACATATCTTTTGATGCAAGGGAGCTGTCTTCCACCTATAAAAACCAAAGCCTCGTGCTGGAAGCCTTCATGGCCCAAGGGCTCTGTCCTCGGAGGTGGGTGAGGGCTGCGGGAACGCCCAGCCTCTGCCTCCTGGGGCGGAGGGCATGTTCCCGCCCACTCTCTCAGCATCATGTGAGCATGTAGCCTACAGGGCTGGGTTGCACACACACGCCTCCCAGCAGCCCAGGCTTTCTTCCTACAGCGCCAGGCCCCTCATCATTTCCCCAGATCTCTGGGATCTTCAGTTGAGCTGGGCCCCGACTCCTGGACTCAAGGTAAGACCCCCAGATTGGGCAGAGTGGTACAGAAGGAAGAGGAAAACAAGACACTCAAACCCCAGGGAACTTTCTAGAAGGTCCAACCAAAGCGATTTACCTTGGCCTTGGGCATCGCATTTAACTTCAACTAGTGTATATCTTACTGATCTGAAGAAAACTCCTACTTTTGAAATGTCTAGTGCTTAAAAACGATTAAGCGCTATTCTATGAGATTGCAACTAAAAAATAGTACGATCTTTGTTAGAACATGTGATGAATACTTGTACCATACAATGTAAACACTAAAATCTCATTTTATTTGCATAAAAAAGGCTTTGGGTATATAAAACTAATAGGAATGCATCAAACATGCTTCTAAAAATAGCAATTTGCTATTCATTCAGAT